>NC_138663.1:9480606-9758622 GCF_964273445.1 Streptopelia decaocto | reverse complement strand
GGTCTGTCCTCAGATGCCAGCACACAGTGGGGCATATGCATACCGGGACACCCTTCAAATACTCATCACACTAAATGCAATATGTTAGACTGGATTCTCCAAGGAAGGGTAGCTATTTAGTTCCACAAATCCATTCATTTTTAAACTACCCTTCTTGAGGTTTCTGTAATGCACCCAATAGACAAGGGTGCTTTCATATATCTGGAGTGCTGAGGACCTATTACACTTAAAATAATACTACTACTGATTTTTAAAGTGAAATGCTGTGATCCTGATCTTCTTCAACTGGGTTTTACAAAGGAAGTTGATCCTGTTTTAACTTGTTGAAAAGTGATCAAAAGTACCCAATGAGTTTAGAAAAATATAATTCAGTACAATTATTTTATTGTTAAGATCTGTGTAGAAGAACTGAGGAGGAGTGGAGAGGAGAAAGAGAGAGAGAGAGAGAGAGAGAAAGAGAAAGAGAAAGAGAAAGAGAAAGAGAAAGAGAAAGAGAAAGAGAAAGAGACAGAGAAAGAGAAAGAGAAAGAGAAAGAGAAGAGAGAGAGAAAGAGAGAGAGAGAAAGAGAAAGAGAAGAGAAAGAGAAAGAGAAAGAAGAAAGAGAAAGAGAAAGAGAAAGAGAAAGAGAAAGAGAGAAAGAGAAAGAGAAAGAGAAAGAGAAAGAGAAAGAGAAAGAGAAAGAGAAAGAGAAAGAGAAAGAGAAAAGAGAAAGAGGGAAGGGAAGAGGGAAGGGAAGGGAAGGAAGGGAAGGGAAGGGAAGGGAAGGGAAGGGAAGGGAAGGGAAGGGAAGGGAAGGGAAGGGAAGGGAAGGGAAGGGAAGGAAGGGAAGGGAAGGGAAGGGGAAAAAAGAAAAAGAAATAAAAAAGAAAAAAAAAGAAAAAAAGAAAAAAGAAAAGGAAAGAAAAGGAAAGGAAAGGAAAGGAAAGGAAAGGAAAGGAAAGGAAAGGAAAGGAAAGGAAAGGAAAGGAAAGGAAAGGAAAGGAAAGGAAAGGAAAGGAAAGGAAAGGAAGGAAAGGAAAGGAAGGAAAGGAAAGGAAAGGAAAGGAAAGGAAAGGAAAGGAAAGGAAAGGAAAGGAAAGGAAAGGAAAGGAAAGGAAAGGAAAGGAAAGGAAAGAAAGGAAAGGAAGAAAAGAAAAGAAAGAAAAGAAAAGAAAAGAAAAGAAAAGAAAAGAAAAGAAAAGAAAAGAAAAGAAAAGAAAAGAAAAGAAAAGAAAAGAAAAGAAAAGAAAAGAAAAGAAAAGAAAAGAAAAGAAAAGAAAAGAGAAATAGAGAAATAAGAGGAGATTGCAAGTGAGAGCTGAAGTCTGTCAACGTGGAACTGCAGTTCCATTTACAAATGGAAATATTTAAAAGAATGCAGCAAGACTCACAGGTTAAAATAAGGTGCACCTTAGAGTAATAACACTGTCAGGTAAGTTATATATCTGGTGATATGAAAATTATTTCCAAAATAACCTAAGTCCAAAAAAATGCTTAAGTTGCCTCCCTCCTACCCCCAGTAAAAAAGGAAAAAAAAAAGGTCCACGTGATGGGGCACTGGGCACCTAAGTATTTTTGCAGCTGGGGAACATAGAAGGTAAGTGATTTGCCAAAGACCATATAAAAATTAGTAGCAGAGGTGGAAGTAGAAAGCAGAGGCCTAACTCCCTCCGTCCAACACCAGCACTTCCTTTGAAAATGATCCTGGTCTAGTCCAAATCTGTCACCTCCCAGGCATGCTATGTTCTGCTGCCACGCAGAGGCTGCAGCACTCAACAGCACCGAAGGACCTCGAGTGCTGCTTGCTCAGCCTGCAGCAAAGCTTGAGCTTTAAACAGAGCCTCAGCACTGCTGGTGGCATTGTTATCATGTAGAAAAACTCCAGCACAATGCTGAGCAGTGGGTTTAAGGAGTGGGAGCAGAGAGAACCAACACAGAATCTGGAAAATCTCCCAGAGTGCACATCTGACCCTCCACAAACTTCAGAGGATGAAGATCAGGGAGGCATATAGATGACTAAATTAGATTTATTCACAGTGGGTAAGCTACACACTGTTTCTTTATGTAAAAAATCTGCACGATTCCCTTTTCTACTCCATGGGAAAAAATGTATACATACATATGATTCTCCATCTGTTATGATTCTAACTCACTAGTATTTATCCATAATAGGGTCTCTTGGAGCAAAAGGATGGATTAAATGACCTTCCAGGGCTTTTGGTTTTACTCTTTTCTAAGCGTCTATGAAACTTTGAAAGGGTTAAATGATTTGAGAGGTAATTTAAAGATCAGAAAAAAAAAGCAATACACACATACTTATAGTATATGCACAGAGAGAGAGTAAAACTTTGGTTTACTATTGTATCAGTTGTAATAGTCTTCAGTACCATACAGATTAGATAGGTAGATATGTAGGTATGTGGGTAGATGGACAGATAGACATGTTGATGGATGGATATAGGCTTGTGTACTACCATTGATCTGACTGCAGCAGAGACAAGAAATCAGCTGCTACAAAAAGCCCAGTCAGAACACGGCTCTGGTTGCCTGGTTCTGTGGCCAAATATTTTTTGGCTCCTGCTATCAGTTGACGGTGGTCGGTCAACACTGAGCTTTAGTTTTCTTGTTCGTAAACTGTAGATAAGCATGCCTACTTGGCACCAGCAGGATGAAATCATACTAATTTCAGGAAATTCCTGGAAAATCGATTGTCTTGACAACAGGTGCTACATGAACACAGGCTACTTTTGATTTACTACACTGATTTTAAACCAGAGAAGTCATGGTCAAGCCACAAGCACATATATGGAAGACAGCAGGGAGACAGACTAGAAAATACCACTTTTCCCTCTCCAGAACCTACAGCATAGGGCAGTAATCCTCAATTTTATCAGCTAGTGACACTTCATTCCAAGTAAATGTACCTTTCTTACAGTAAAAACAGGAGCATAGAATGTATAAATGAATCCACAAGTAAGTAGCTGTAGGCAGAAATGTGTCTAGGGCAGGTGTTTCCTTGTGGTGCTGTCCTCCACAGAGAGAAAAAGGAGCAGGGGCCAGGTGGGAGTGCTCGGGGGCTTGGCTGTTGTGATATGACAAGGAAGCCCCTCTTTGTTCTGCCTGGGCTTCATGTCAACACAAAGACTCAAGTTTGAGAAATTTAGTGAAAAGGATGGGAAGAAGGAGCTAATTTCCCGACATTTGGGTTTCATAAGACATGATGCAAAGACCAAGTTCCCACATTGTCTGAGTGAAAACAGGACAGATCTCTTTGAGCTCAGGGCTTGATGCAATTGCAGCAGTAGCATCTGCCTATCGGTGGCTCTGCCAGTATTGTAGTCTAGAGCGTCTTGACAGCTGTGTACCTCCTACACTTGGAAGGTCTCCAGCTGGCTGTTTTGGTTGGCTAGGTGCCAGTCCAAGGAGTCCTCACTAATGCTTTGCCTATTTTCAGTGAAAGGAAGGCAGAAAAATAGCAGTTCTAGACTTGAAAAGATCACTGGACGCCCAAGTCCAGCACCCTGCTACGCATAACTATTTACCATTTGTGTAGTAGACATCACTTTCTAGTCCTAAATGTGTTAACTGATGGAGTTGCCCCCCCTCTGCCTTGGGATATCACAGAGAAAGCTAACAGAGTCTAAATTGGTTGTGTCCCTTAATCCCAGCCCACCACGACTCCTATTTTTAATGAAGCAGCGTTCTTACAGAATGTCCTGTGTTAACCTTGGATATTGATTTACAGTGACTGTCACCTCCTCTTTCTCCGTGCCTTCATTGTTCATTCCTTTCTTATCCTCTGGCAAGATGAAATTATGGCTCCAATTTCACACGTATTAAGCAACACTTCATTACAGCTTCCTCCCCCCACTTCTCTTTTTGGTATCCTGTTTATGTTGTTTTACCCATAGGTTCAGAACTCTTCCTGACTTTCTTCTCTACTTTTTCCCCCACAGGGCTCTGGAGTTTCATAAACACCTGGCATTTCATTACTTGGTAGTAGATCTTTAACCTTTCACTTGAATGCTTAATGTGCTCTTTGGTTCCTGACCTATAGATGTAAAACATATTTTATTAAATTTTGAGAAGAGTGAAAAGACTAGTTAGATAAAAGACATAATTTTAGTTTGGTCAATTGTTGCTCACTGTTGCCCCCCACCCCTCATGTCATAACCAATAACTCTCCTAAAATATTTGTAAATAGGATTTAACAACTCAGAAGCACAAAGGCTTTAATTCATAAAAGCTTGCTGACATGTGCTTAAATTTGAGCACACAATAAAAATTAAACATGAGAGACATAGTTTTGTTCAATAGGGAACCAATTATAAACCACAAAAATGATGCAATTTATTACCATTAACTTTCCTTTCTTAGTGGAGTGGGAGCAGTTTCTTGACAATATTTTATCAACATTGTAAGTACTTAAAGTTTGCCTAAATTGCATTATATGAAGGATGGAATATGCCATAGATACTGGCAATATTTGACAAAGGGAAAATATGTCCATGCAAATCAAACACTTAATTTTCACAAGCTGGATTTAACAATGGAGGAAAAATAAGCATTGCCAATAATGATGGCAAATCTTTAAACAATCAGTAAGTTGAAAAACAACCAAGGATTTGAAAGTGCTGTGGCACCAGGTTAGGTCAATGCCTTTTGTCCTTTGCTAATGATGTGTTTAGATAGTTCCCTCTTTACAAATAATTCACATGTCAACTCTTTCACAGTTAAAACACTGCACCTGTCTAGGAGAAGAAAGTGCCTTCAAAGCCTGCCTTCCCTCATTAATCAACATGTGAAAAAATGTTAGAGGTAAAGCTGGACTAATCATGGGTTAGATGCAACCCCTGAACAAATTGAGAGGGGGGGGGGAAGGAAAATGAGGAACATTTGCTGAGAATTTACATTTGTCTTTGTTTCTCTATTGTTTGTCCTCACCATTTGCTTGGAAATAAAGATCACTCTGGGTTTTTGAGGCATTATTGTTACACGTAACTTTCTTTCTCCTGCACTAGGGAAACAATCATTTAACTCTAACACAGCTGTAGAGTTAATTTGTTGGGTTTTTTGTGTTTTTGTTTTGTTATGGTTTTGTTTGTTTGTTTTAACATATTTATTTATTTTTCAAGAAGCCACCAGGAAAATGAAGAACATTTGCTGGTACAATGTCATTATGAAGACACATGATTCCTGTTATTTTCAAGGTGAAGATAACTTCTTATTCTAAAACTAAATTTTAAATTCCCCCCAGTAAATGCAAATCAAAGCAGAAATGTCACGTGCTGTATCTCAGTTCAGAGTTATTTCCACCCTCCCTCCCAGGAAACTGTTAAAAATATTAGTCTTAAGAATCTCAAGGTATTGGGGTTTAGGGGTGGAGGGGAAAGCCAGTTTGTCATAAAATAAAAAGGAGTGAAAACATGACAGCTATAAGTAGTCCCTAGGCTGCAGAATGAATCTCTTATTTTTCCCACTCTCTTGATCTCTCATTAACCTAAGGATTCAAACACTGCTACTCTCCTGTACTAGAAGGTACTACTAGAAACTCAGTCTTTGATGTATGTTCTCTTTCTTACTCAGCTCTCATCCAACTCTTAAATTTCAGGGCTGGCACTGAATCTGTGACCTTTTTTCACAACATGCTGCTGACCAGATGTTTGTAACAAAGAAAATCACTGTCACAAAGCAAAAATCTCCAGCCACTAAAGGATATGTAAACTTATGTTTTGGATAACCAGAAAAAAATGTCTTCTCAGTCTGGGTAAAATGTGGAATGGAAACAACATCTCTTTGCTCTGATGGGGGAACTAGGTCACAATCTTGTGCCTCGCAAGATGTCCTGTCCAAGACCTGGTCAAACTCTCATACCTACCAAACCATCAGATGGCCTTTAAGCTGGGTCTGTCAGAAAAACACAGCCCGGGGCTGTGGGGCAGGAATATTGAAAGGATGAGAACCACTGAAGAAGAAACTGGAATGTCCTTCTGCCTTTGGGTGGATTTATTTTCACTCCCAGGTACAAATAGAGCAGGAAGGGGAGAGTTAAAAGTGATTTGCATCTATTCTGTCACTTCAGACCATTTGGTTTGTTCTGTCCCCTGCAAGGGGAGGTGGCAGCTTGGCAGATCTGGAGCCACAGGAGACTTCAGGTGAAGTGCAGCCTAAAGCAGAGGGGCTAATACTTGTCAGAGCCATGGAGGACCAAAACTAATGGCTTTGTAGGAAGCCATGCATTTGTTTTTTGCAGTCCTGACACCTTTTATGTACATAACATAACACATAGGAATTTCTTTGAGAAATAAATATCTGTTTTAAGCTTCAGAAAACTTCAGCAGTTTAAGACATTCTGAACATACAATGTCCTTGGTTTTGGTTTTTTTGTGTTCTTTTTTATGAACTCCAGCCACCAAAATGCTCTCCCTCATCTTAGTGACTAACCCTGCATGCACAGGAACAAACATGATCGATTGCGTGAGTAACACTAAACACAAAAGCACTAGATATTTGACTCCTGACCTTAAAACAGCCCCAAACTACAGGGAAATGTACTCCCACTGGCAGCAAAATGACCTGGTGACAGCTTCTGTACCACAGGAGATCCTGTCCCTCCCCACAGGTCGCTCTGCCTGGAAGTCACATTCTGAGCCATGACCCTGAGGGTGAAATGTCGAGGACATCCTGCTGGGCCAAACGCTTCCCATCTAGTCTGGATTTTGCCCCTTTCTGTCCCTCAGGAAGCTGTAGTACATGTCCTGGATGCTGCATAGCCATCGATTTGTAAAGCCAGGTTTAAAGACTTGCTGAGATATTACAGTTCCAGCCCTGGAACTAAAAGTCCGTAACCTAAGTTCCAGGTGCACAGAGTCATTTGCAAAGCATGGTATCGTCATCACAATAAGTTACACAGCTAAGACATGCACTAAAATAATGTACAGTGTTATTTGAGAAATCTGCTGCAGGAAGGGAGAGAGAGAGCAGAAAATATAATTGCAATGGGAAAAGTTATGGTAAGGCGTGGGCTGAGCAAAGATCAAGCTACACATTATGACCACACTGTTTCTGCCACATATGGTATTTTTGTCAAATTGAAATACTTTGAAAAGAAAGTAAATTACTCTGCCTATCTTTGGATTTTATAGGAAGGCCTCCAATTAGGCTCTAATGTCAATGAATTCGTTTTCACTAAGTCAAATTAGAAAACCTGGAAATCTCAATTTCTGGATCCCAAAATTAACAAGAGATTAACATTCTCACTTCCAAATATCCTATTCTATTTAATAGGAGGAATGACTGTTTAATATCTCTCCTGACTTCACCATTTATTTAAGCAGCCATATATAAAATTAGGAATTTAGCTTTAGGTGGATGCATTTCAGGATGTGACATTTCTAGATTAACATATTTATCTTAAAAAATAACCAAAAAAGCTTATTTTATATTTCCCCTTCTAAAAATAGTATCTCCCAATATGATGGTTTGAGATGTTGAGCCTGACTTTGCTCAGAAAGAGTTAAAGTTCTTAGGACCCTGGAACTAACCTGGGTCAAAATACTAGAAATTCTGTCACTCTAAGAATTTTCTGACAGAAATTGAACAAAACTAATAGCTATACACTGTCTTTAAGTGCATATGTATTTATATAGACTGTTATCTTTAAAGACTGATTAAAAAAAAAAAAAAAACAACCTAACAAAACCACCCCAAGGAGTTGCGGAATGTGTGCTCCAACTTCTATTTTATCAAAGCTAGATCACAGAAACACTGCTATGCCTTTAGGGACCATATGTGGCAAGAAGTTATTCACCTACTGTTAGTAGTCACAATGTAGAAAATCTGTCTGCAGATTTCTCTTTCAAATTTTCTTCTAAATTTGCCTGAATGGTTAATCTAGCCTTTTAGCAAAGCTTTGCTTTTCTCATACAGATGTCAGACTGTTTACACAGAGCAAGCCCAGTAAACATTGCAGTGGAAGGCTGCTAATGTGCGAAGATGGAATGCTGTGTGCTTGCTGGAGACTCAAATGCCATCACACACATGCACACATTCCCTGACTCTCTCTCAATGTTCATATCCTTGGCACACCGGGTCAAGTTCTGCAGTATTGGGCATCATCCTACCTGGGTAACTGATATTTGGCTCAGAATAAGCAACAGGGGTCAGGTCACTGCCACAATAAACCTTTTGGAAATACAAAGCATGGCAAAAAATAATATGGCCTGAAGTTAGGCTATGTGGTATAGGTTTAGCCTGCCCTGTGTTCATATGTTGGCTTGACCTGCAGTTTGTTCTACAATCAAATAAAAAAGGTATCTTAAACTTGGCTTCCTGACCTTCAGAGGCATATCCAAACCTGTGATTTATGAGAAAATTAACTGATATTTTTTTCCTAAATTGACACAGATAGAACTTGGAAGCACCCCTTCAAAAGATGCTTTCGGATCTTAAGAATGTGACGCATTATGATACAGAAATATTACATACTTCAACCACCTGTGGCTGTGAACATCCTTGGCCTGCTGACAGGAAGGTCACTATTTTTTTTTCCAGTTATGGACTGTAATGGAGGTAAGAGGTAGCATTTCAAACGAGTGATCTCTTTGGTGTTTGCTAGATGTAGTGGAAAGCACTTTGTCTATAAATTAATTAAGTTTTAATTGTCAGGAAAGGAAAGAATCTTTGCAAATCCAAAGCATGAGTAAAAGAAAGAGTGTAAATTAAAAGTACTGTAGCAAATATACAACCTTGTTAGGGTTTTTTGTATTATCTGGTGGAAAATCAAAAGTGCCTTATATCGCCTTACTCTGGCTTTCTGGGCCAAGACATATCTGGGATTGCAACTTGGGAACTACTGCCATGAGTCACATCTCACTCAGGGGTGATACTCTGATGGGTACTGGGTACTGGTCTGCATCTCCCCAGCCTTTAGAAAGAACAAGAACACTTTCTGCATCTCCCCAGCCTTTAGAAAGAACAAGAACACTTTCTGCACTCAAAAAGTCGTATAGCATGAATTATCATTGAGAGTGGATGACTCATTGGGTGTTTGACAGTTCCTGTCACTGAAACTAATTTTTGTCTTGGATGAACATTTAACAAAAAAGCATCTCTAACACCTGGGACCAGCTCATTTGAAAGGACAGTTCTTTTCCCTTCCTTGTTGCCATGGTTGCCATCACAGCAGGACTTGGCCACACATGCAAAATCACTCATGTAAGAAAAAGGCTATGGAAACTCCTGAGGTTTGAAACTCAGTCAAACCCAGTCCAAATCAGTCCCAGCACATTGACCTTTTGGGCATGTCAGAGGGCTCCTTTGTCACAAGCTCAGACAGGAACCAGCAGGAAATTGTGCAGAGGGTATGCAAGGACCTGGAAGCTTCTCCAGCAGTGAGGACCCCAAACCTGTCTCCTGCAGGAGTGAGGGGTCATCAAAAGTCTCAGTGCTTCCTATTCCAGATGCAAGGTGCAATTCCTTGACATCTCTGCATCAGCACAGAGTGCCATTTAAGAAAAATTCTCAGACTCTACTAACAAGAAAAAAAGCAAATAAAAAGCTTTTTACTGCACAGACCATTCCTTCTCTGGGGAGAGATGGAGAGAAGCAGCAAACCACACGTGCAATTCTTAACTACACTGCTCAACATGATAAGGGAATGCAAATGGAACAGGGGTTTTATTAAAACAAAGGGGTTTGAACATACTTTTGCCTACAGAAGTGGTTGTTGCATTAATTACTGGACAAAAGGGCTCTTTTTCCACTACTTTGATTTTTTTTACTCCTATTTAAAACCTATTTTACTTTTAATAGAATGAGCATGTAAGTCAAAATGAATATCTAAATCTGCTTATGACAGAGTGCAAATGGCTTCCCTCTTCCCCACTGTATGCCCCAAATTATGATACCAGAATGCTATGTGATACCTAAGGTGAGGCAAAGAAAAGAAAAAACATCAACTAATCCCAATAACTCCTGCCTTTCAGTGCTCAGCTGGATTCTCTATAGAGAAACTTTCCTTGATGACTATAACTTACCTCTTCTCGATGTTCTTCTCCAGAGCGCTGAACATACCACCTAATAGAGGCTTGCTGGGACTTAGGAATACATTCCAGAAAAGTTGAATTAAATTCAATGCCAAAAATCACCTTTTCATCAGCAGTTTCATGACTAATGCCTGGAAAGCAAACATGGTACAGGAGATTAACCCTGACCTGCTTTTTAAAGCAATGGGAAAATAGCCTGATTCAGAACAGATGCTATGAGAATGAGTGAATTATAAAAAAGCAAAAGGAAACTTAACTTTTAGCTTAAACTATAACTATGAGGATTTAGAGGCGGCTGCTAACCTTCCTTCAGTGCAACTGGTTTTTAAGGAGGTCAATAAAACCTATATCATGAGCTTGCTCCATTTTAAAGTTGGGGCTTTCACCTTTGAGGAATTTAAAATCTGACCTGTATTTTTCCTTTAAGTAATGCAACTACTAAATCTGAGGTAAAGCTGCTAAAGGTAGATTGTACAGTCCAGTTTGTTCATCCCAAGCACTTTAAAGAAGTCACAGGACAAAAGTAAACTGAAGTTTACCTTCCCTCAGTATAATTTAAAATCCTCTGTAGTATGTTTCAGACCAAACACTGAAGGAGCCATAAGCAGATCTGGTCTCCTTTCTTGGCCTTCTGTAAACCTAAGCAAGTAATTTCTAAGCTCTGCATCTCTATTTCCCTTTCCAGTCTGTCTTATCCGTGTCTTATCTGCCTTATCATCAGTCTAAAGCTGTTTCTTATGCCCTACCAATAACAGAAATATGAAAGCAGTGGTGTCTCCTAAATCAAAAGTTAGTTCAAAAGCAAAATGAACACAATTTTGGATTGTGTTTTCAGTATAGTAAGTACCTATATGAGATCTATAGAAATTCAAGCTCTCCATGTTAAATACTTTTCTTTTATTTCACTGTACCATTGAGATTTCAGTAGAGCCAAACAACTTCATGCAGCCAATGAAGTCTCTGGGAGGGAATCTGACACAGTGGAGTACTGAATTTAAATAGGTTTTGGGGCCATAATGTTATTAATTATGGCAAATGGCATAAATAAGCCAAGAGCCTGGAGTGCCACAGGTCAGCTTTGTGGTTTTATGGCGCACAGGGGTCATCCCCAGATGGATAAAATTTCTATTGGTGACACTACATCAGGGCAAAGGATTAATACTAATTTCTGTACTAAGTCCTTTTACATTTGTTTAGTAAAGCCAACTCTTCCAGTATCTATTTTTCCTTCCCAGAAAATGTGACATTGTCAGCCTTTCTGCTAGGGTTTCTTTAACCTTGAGCTTTGCACAGTCTCAGATACCATTGTTTGGAGAGCCATGGTAAGCAGTGAGTGGGGAAATTCTCGCCCCTGGGAATGAACAGGAGTTTTGTTGTCGACTTTAATGGAAATGAGATTTTACCCTGACTTTTTAAGTATGTCTGCAAGCACACGTGTACAGTCAGAGCCTTCTGTACTGTGCAACAGAGTTAAGTCTTTGATCTTGTGGCAAGCAGCTCTGATTTCTGCAATGACTCTCGTCGAGATCTGAGGCAGGCATCCAACACCACAGTGGCACAAAAATAACTAGAGATCAATGGAAAGTCGTGGCTCGTCCCAAATCAAATGTTCAGCACAGCAATACAATCAATACTGTTTTGACTGGGTTGTTCACTTTAATAAGCAGCTAGAAGAGCCCCAGACAAACCCGAGCTTGGTTTTGAATGCTTTTCATTTATTTTACGCTGCCGCAGAGATTGCCGTGCAACCGCAGGATTTCATACTGACAGTGCTCGCTGTCAGAGAAGTGCTGCCGTTGCCAAAGGAGCAAGCCAGACCTTTTGGCATTTGAAAAGAGGGTGTGGGAAAGGGAGGGGGGGAGCTGACAGGGAGTGAGGGGGTAGACTCTTGTTAATAACAGGAGCATTTAAGTAGCTGCGGGAAGGGGAAGGGACTGGTTTGGCAGCTGGAGTTGGGCTTTGGGACTTGTGTCAAGTGTATGTGGTCAAAGAGGGGAAGATGGCATGTTCCCCATTTGCCCTTTTGGGTTTCCTCACGGGATTATCTCCCCTGTTTCTGGATGAAACATCACATGTCCCAGAAGCTACTTGAAGGGATGTGTGTGATGTTTTTGCATCACAGGCACCTCTCCCTCCCCTGGGTGAGTGCTGGGGAGCATCACCCATAAGGCATGTGAGGGTTCCATCCCATGCCAGCTGTCCCTTATCAGTCCTGGCTCTGAAAATTTTAGTGCAGGAGGGGTAATGTGTATGAAGTATAGGAAAGGCAATCACTTTAATGGTGTTATTCTGTTGAGCTCAGCAAGTTTTCACACACAGAGACCCTTACAGCAAACTCTGTTGTCAAAACGACAAAAGACAAAGAAAGGTGCAAAACACTCACTGTCTTCCACATCCCAGCATTGTGCAACGGGGTCTCCATATTTGACATCTTGCCTTCTGGCTCGCCTATGGGAAAAGCATGCAAACTTGTAACACTTCAGGCATAATTGCTGGAATTCAACAACAAAATACAGAGGAGCTCAGCAGATGTGGACTCACATTGCTCCCACCCTACTGCTGACAATTACGGTCTTAACTAAAACCAGCCTCACCCTCAAAGCAGCATGTGGCCTAGAGAGATTTGTACAATTGACATCTAGAGAAGAGCCTGTGATTTGGGAAAACCACTGGGAGGGGAAAGAGAAAAAACAAGATAAAAAATTCTGCCTAGAACAAAAAGTATGCAATATAGTGACAGAAAGCACATCTAAATCTGCTGTAGGAGCATGGAGCACGGGTCTCCCGTTGGGGTGGACTATCTTGGAAATACTTAAAAACATACTTAATGTTGTATCACATGGAAAGGATCTGAGATTCAAGAAGTGATATTCAAAATTGTGCTTAGAATCATCCCAAGGTAATACTGACTAGTAAACCAAACACGAAAATAGAGAAAAACATATGTTTTAGTTTGGTAACAAACAATTGACAAATCTGATTATCTTTCATATTTACAGATAGCAGAAATGCTTCAGACAATGGTCTGAGATGACCTGCTCCCTTCCAGTACTAACTTGCCTGCTAATCCCTGGGTGTGTTACTTAAATTTACTGTGATTTAGTGTAATTTCAGTGTAATAACATTAAAAGAAAAAAAAAAAAATGTAATTTTTTGTTTTAGTAGAAGAATTGGAGACCCATGCAGGAACTGGTTCCTCCCTCAAAGCCACAGTGGAGATAACAGGAGTGGGACCTCCTATGTGCAGAGCAATGTCTCAGCAGGAGAACGGGTTCCTGAGGCCAAGCTGTCCATTGTGGTAAAAGCTGTAGACATGCTGAAAGCACAGGCTGCTACACAGGAGAAAAATATTCAAGTAACTGATCTACTGCAGGATTCCTAAGGCCATTCACCCATCCTTTGTTTTGGAGCCACAGACTTCTGCCTTCCCACCAAACTGCACATCTGTTAAAAAGAATGGACCATCAGTCTCCATGTCCCAGCCCACCTCAGGCTTCAGCAAGCCTCATGTGTCACTAACTTTTCAGTGAGCCTGAACATTTGCTTTTCCCCTTTCATTTACGCTTCTCTGAATTTAGTTTGCTTTGGCTTTGGGGGAAAACACATAAAGTTCCTTGACACCATGACACGATAACCTATGAGTCATTAACTTCAATGGTTTGTCTAATTGCTTGGGTTCTAGCCCTATAACCTCTAAGGCAGAAAGTCTTGTTCCAGAGCCTGAACTCAGATTACAGCCCCTGACCTTCACTGCAGTGATTACTGTCAGGAAGGCTTCATCCAAAGGGGAATGAAGAGGCTGTGGAGGACCCTGTCTCAACAAGCAAGCTCAGACCTCTGGCTAAATCAGCCAAGAACTCCAAGAAACAGATCCAGCAACTAATATACTGCACTGCTAGAGCCTGCATGCTCTGTCCTAGCTGGTGAGTACAGAAAGTTCAGATGAAGCTTCTTTCACTGTGAAAAACCTGCTCTGGATGTGGTAAAATCACAATACTTGAATCTCTGTCTCCCTCTCATGGCTAGACCACAAATACAATTGATGAGAGTGACACTTTGACTCAAGTTGTGTGGGTTAGTTAAATCAGACAGAAGAAGCTTCTTCATTTAGATCAGGGAATTAAGAGTATTTTATTATTGACCACTCTGGGATTCTAGGTTAAATACCACTTTATAACTATGATGATGCCCTAGGCAAAAAGCCAAAGCTTGAAAGCTCTTGCATCTTGGGCAGAGTCAGCCACAACCTGAAACCCCGTTTGAGTATTTCACACCTTAAAGCATTCAGCATAAAAAAGGAAAGTGATGGATTTATGATGTTAGCTGCACTAGCTGAGTTACTGTCATACACATTTAAACAAAGCTACATGGTCTTCACAGCTCTTTGAGCAGAAATGTGAAACATGGCCAGACTATGATCAGATTTTAAGGCAAATGACATGCTAAGTAAAAAGGCAACAAGTTCTGATTGGGAACCTCTAAAATTCTTGCAAACAGCAAGATCTTTTACAGCATGTTGTATATTTCTTTTTCTTACCTTTTAGAAGTAGGAGCATATCTGGAACACGAGTTTCCATCCCAGGCACAGTATGGGTCTCTGGCAAGGCAGCAGTCTGCACAAGCCTTCCCATACGTGTGACATCTGTGCAGAGAGAGCTGAACCAATCCATCCCTGGAACCAATGTACAATTGTTGCTGCAAATCAGGCAAAACGAATGAATTAGGAGCGTTGTTCAAGTAGCCCATTTAAAAAGTTCCCTGCTTCAATGCCACACTTGCAGACTTTCAACCTTGCCCCAGATTTTACAAAACAAGAGAGAATTCCTCCTTTGCCATTAAATATTTCTCAGGGCTCTGTGTGAACTGGCCAGTCCCCATCCATCCCTGACAACAGGGCAGGGAGGAAAGGGGACTGCAGTCCTGGACAGACACCAGCACTCAACACCCTTACACCTCTAGATTTCTGCTGTAATAAAAAATCAGAAGCAAGCAATGGAAAGAATGGTTTAACACAAGTTTAAAAAAGAGCGGCTGGATAGTCATGACATTAAGAATCTGGGAACTAGGGATGGCCTTGCATGAATAAAACTTCATCTTCTGCTTCTGATCCTTAGGTAGGATGGGGATAATATTATTTCCCTCTCTCAACATGTGAGTAGATTGCCTGTTGAGACAAGGGTGGTCCAAGTGCTTGCTGTTGAGCCAGGGCTGGCTCATGCAGTACTTCCAGCTGGCTTGCCACCTTTTTCCAGGGGAGATGGAACCCAGCTGTGCTGTTCGTGCCTGAACGGCAAAATACCTCCTGCCGTGTGAAGAAGGCACATTGTGCCAGAGCTGCTCTGGTCACCTCTGTGGGACAGGGAAGGATGGCCCTGGAGTCACACTGCCTCCCAAATGTGTATGTATCCATCATAAAGCTCAGAGCTGCTATAAAACCATTTCCCATCAGGAGATTCCCAATTGGGATGGGCCCCTGTGACTGCAAGGATTGGACCACCCAGATTTTGAGTGCAATTTTAGATGAGGGGGATTGTTTTTCAGTCTGTGTGCACACAAATTTTAGTAGAATGAGTCCCTGATCTCTCTTGACTACTAATAAAAATAACAACAATAATAGTAATAATAATTTATTATCAGGTTGTAAAGGGAAAAGTATTTCTAGTGTCCGGAAAATGAATGTGCATTTGCTTCATTCACAAAACCCACTACCATATGACTAAAGATTTGTTTCCATTACTAGCTTAGGTATATAAATCACTGTTTGTAAGCAAATGTGAATTAGGCAAGCAAACAAGTTCAAACATATCTCCTTTTCAGATACATATTAAGAGTCACCCATGGAAAGCCTGGCCAGTAAATAACAGGCATCAACTGAAAACAACAAGCTAGATGTTCAGTGTAGCATATATCCTGTAGGAATTAAATGAATTTGTGATTACCTGCTTCTGAGAAATCTCCATGGTTGAGATAAATGAAGGGTGCTGAAAAATGAATTAGTAAGGTGTGTTAGTTTACATGTTTCCTGGTCTTAATGAAAGAGTACATAGCTTATCATAAAAAAGTAAATAAAATTACAGATCAATTTGCTTGATTTAAACAAATATTTAAACCAAAACCCCAGAAATCATTAACTTCCTGCATCCAAAAACACCTCTCATAAATTGTCCCTGCTGCTTATGAAGAAACAGACTTTAATTCTTAGAGTTTGGCAATCCACCCCATCCTAGAGACTGGCACTGAGCCTTCACATCAACTTATGTTCTTATTAAACACTATTTGAAAGGCTTAGATGGCATTTAAGGGATACATAGGCAGATCATCTGCAACAGGATGCATTTCACTGTTACAGCAAAATTTTTGCCGGTGACTGTTGTAAGAAGAGGATAAAGATTGAAGTATTATCAATTGCCTAATAGAAGATGATTAATCTAAGCCTATTGTTTAATGTTAATGCAGTCAGAGGAAATAAGGGATGTTTTTTCAGCCTTTCACCCCCTTCAGTTTTCTGGATTCAAAAACATAGGGGTAACAGCTATAAATGTTAACAATAAAAAAGTGAAGGAATGTCTGCTGAGGAAGAAAAAAGAATAACTTCTTTTTTGTTTTAAACATGATATGGTACATTTGTCCTTAACGTTCAGTTCTAAGAATGCAGCAAATCGGTGCACATGCTGAAACTGCTGATTACTTGGCAGGCCAATAAGAAATCTTGGTATTTTCAGAGTGATATTTATAGTTGGTGTCCAAGACAGTAGGAAGGAGACATAGAGACCCTTTAAGTCAAAGTTTCATTACACACATGACATATCAAAAGGCATATGAAGAAACACAGTCTCTGAAATAATTATTAAAGATCCTGTCCTTAGGCTTGGAAAACACTGTTTCTAGGTGCCAGATTCATTTATTTAATATGGGCAGACGTTCTGGCTAAGACCTCGTACAGCGCAAGGGAGAGAGGATGCGAGAGAACGTAATCAAAATACCACGGATGCGGATAAAACTTGATGAAAAAACAAGGTGAAAACTGAAGGAGACCTATATAGAGTGGGAAGCAAGCAAAACAAGAATGCAAAAAAAAATGAAGAAACAGCTACTAAATGGAAAAGAAAATCAGTAGGGAAGACACAGGACTTCATTTTCCTACTGCAACAGTATGTTAATGTCAGCTCCCTCACTAGCAACAAGGTTAATCAGAAATTGTGCCCATGCAACAGAAAGGAGGTTTGGCCTTTTTATAAGCTGTGTTTATGAAGAAGTCATTGGTGTTAGTAATGCTATAGTTACTTTTCTTCTTTATCACAAAATAAGAATAACAAAATCAAAATGCTCAAAAACATTGAGTCAGCACTGATAATCAAAACTGACTTTGTTTTACTTTCTATATTTTTTCAGTTCCCAAAGTTATTATTTTTTTTTAAATTCCCTACATCTGTTCAACATTGTTTGTTTGCTTGTTTTAAAAATACATATGATTATACTAAAATAGTCCCAATGCTGAGACAATAGAAAAATTTACATTAAAAAGAAAATAATAAACATTTGGGCTCATAATAAGCTTGCGAACTAGAACAAAGCAGGGTGAGACTTTCTATGAGTTTGAAAAATCACGGTCTGTTTGGTTTTGGACTTTTTTCAATTGACTCACCCAAAGAATACCAAGGCATTTAAAAATTTACATTGTCCCTCTGCAAACTTGAACTAGTTCCAGTAAATGCCCAACAAGACAAATGAAGCCAATTTGGACCTCGAAGTCCCCCAAATAATATTCAATTGATGTTGTGGCTGTTAAGGCTTTACCTTGAATATCTGCAGCTCTTCCAGGACCACCTCCTCCTTAGTCCACTTCTCCTTTGTGATACTCACAACTTTCAGGACTGTGCCTATGTCTGAAAAAATGTTAATGATGGAAAACGAAAAACCCAGTTATTTTTCAGTACTTATATGTCACTTCATTCTTCATAGCAACTTGATGTTAGATTTTTTTTTTTTTTTTTTTAACAATTCTTGCTGTAAACTTATGTGGCAACGAAAAACTAAAAATCTTTGTGGTCCTAAAGATAAAACTAATGCATCAACAATGAAGCTTTCAAAGAACATCTATCCCTATCTGCATCTATTTCTTTCTACATAGCACTATACAATATATCTATGGTTTTACTGTATGGTTGAGTCAACATGACTGTAGGCTGCGCCTGTCAGGGATGGTCTAACCATTCTGCTACTTCACAAACAAACACGTATGCATGACAGCACGTCCATGCTGCCAGCTAGAAGTTTATGCACATTTCCTTGAGCCAGAATTGAGGCCCATCTGACCCCCAAGAGACCCAGCTTAGGGGGCTACATTGACAGAAATTTTTTTTCTATTTTTTATAAAATTAGTTTTCATCCCATATAGCACCTAAAACAGGTTTCATTTTAATGTAGGGTGCTAAGCAATGAGCTCTTTCTTATCTTTTTTTTTTTTTTCATTTTAGGGAAATTTTTGAACAAAATCTCCAGTCTACATCAAGATCTCCACTTAATCATTACAGAAATTACTTCTTTAGAGTAACCTGGAGAGCTTATAAAAGTTGAATCAATTTATTAATTTTAACCTGAATTCCTGCTTGGTGAAAAAAGTAGCTGCTCATTTCATCTCAGACCATTACACATCCATGAATCTTGAACGACTTTAAAAAGAATCCTTAAAACTTCTCAGGTGAAGTGGACTGGATGTTGAGATGTGCAGCATGGAAATGACACAGCAAAGCTTATTCCTAAGCACTTTGAATAACATCAAAATGATGAAAAATAATGCATTATAATGGAAAGAATGAGATTTGCATTCTTGTTTTCCCAGACTACTGAAGATCTTATTACCAATCAAAGCCAGAAGTATTTCAGTTTGCCTCATGCATCAGAGTTTTTGTTTGTTTGTTTGACGTAATTGCCAAAGCTTGCATATGCACAATTTGGTTGCATCAATAAGCTTCTGATCTGTTGCTGCTCAAAGTCTCCTGGGTTATTTGATGTATCTGTGTTCAGTCTCTCTAAAGAAGATAAAATAGAAGAAAAATGTGTTTTGGGAGAAGAAAACTCACTCTTAGGGACGGTACTGCAGATAAATAAATATCTGCATATTATGGAGTGCCACCTAGTGACTGCATGGAACATGCTGGCCTTGATTTATTCTTGAAGAATTAAGATTGGTGCTGGGTAGTAACAGGTAACCTGGGAGTATTTGAGTTGCTCATGTCTCAATATAATTTTACTCATATGACAAATTTTACAGTGAAGGATAGCAAACATCTGAAAGCAACCTCTACAGCCATTAAAATAATATTTTGCACATTATAACTCGTGAATTTGTCTTTTCGGACAGCTAAGTTTTGAATTTCTTTTTCTCACTCTTATCAGAAGAAAATTAAGTTTTAGTGAGTACTCCCAAATCCTAGCCAGCTCACAGCTTGGGAATGTGCTCCTTTGCTTTCTCCGTTGACTATATTAAAGATTGCATTCAGAAAGCAACAAAGATTTTCTGTCATCACAGCTAGAGATTATTCCCAGCCCTCTCAGGCAGCACAGAAGCAAACAGCACTTTAAAGTTCTTTTTTATGACAGTGTGATATTCTCTTTGAAATTGCTGTACTTGACTTGTGGGGATCACAGAGAGAGTCTCATACCATCTTTTTTTGGAAGAGAAGAGTTGGGAGGGGAATTGGACTGAAAGACATAAATGGTGCAGGAGAGAGGCTATCTCTGGACTCACATGTGTGATAGCACAGCTGGGAAGATCTTGAAGGCTGAGACAACCCACACTTTACAAGAGGCAATGTTCTATGACAATCCACTCCTTCCCCAACTCACTTCAGAATATCCATACTTATCAAACTACACTGTACGACACCAGATTTTCTTATAGGTCAGATAAAATGCCATGTAATCCAACAGCACTGGGGTAGAATTCACATAGAAATCTTAATTTCTCTGCAGCTCGTGGCAGTAGGTCATCCACTGCCCTTGGACAAACCTTATCACCTCAATGACCCTTATTTTCACCTGCTCTGAAATGGGAGTAGCAGCAATGACCTTCTTATTAAAGCATTCAGATCTACCCGTGAGAAGTGCTTTATAAGATCTATTACTAGTAAGAGAACATCAAATTGTGGATTAAGAACAAGAAATTCCAGTGGAGTAAGACAGTACATTGTTACTTCAAAAGTGTTATGAATAGATATATTAATATTTCTCCGCATACCGTGCTGCTGGGTGATTCTAAATTTAATTACTATGGTAAAAGTAGGCATTGTCCTTAAGGCATATAACTATCATAGAATGTAAATAGATACGTAATTATCCACAAAAAAATCTGCAAAGTAGGTTTCTTCCTTGACAGAGTAGTTTAACCTCTCTCTGTTCAATCCTGATCCTCTTGTTTGGAGCTATTCATGTTGCTAAATTACATCTTTAAAAGAGTTTAAGTGGAATTGTTGCCTTAGGTTCAATTTTTCTTTCTTAGCTGTTTAATGTCATATAAGATTTAATGTTGAAGCACTATGTCATTACTGATAAAAGGAAGTACTCCTTGAAGTTATTAATGTGTTGTGGTTTTGTTTTTGTTTTGTTTTGTTTTGTTTTTTTCTTTTAATTTGCTATTGATGTACTGCCAGAGGCAATTGTAACCAGACTGCCATATAATGTAAAACCAGGTACTGAATGGTATTCAGAGGGCAAGTCCAAGTACTCTGACTCTTAAATGCTTTATCAGCTCGGGACCAGGAGGCATTAAAATCGTAATAGTAGCAATGTCTTGAGCTGATAAATTAATTTATTCTTAGCATTTACATGAAGATTTGGCACAGAATCAGGAGCATTTAAATGCTTCCTGAAGCTGCATGCATAGGAAAAGTTTGTTAATCAACAAGTTTCTTCAGGACCTGCTGGAGTAGAAGTGTTCTTAAAAGATATGGTTTCTGCAGGATGATAGTGCAAGTCCTCTCTCATACCTGTTCCTAGGAAAATAACATCATATTGCCCATCCTCTGCCATGACATGGTCCACCACAATCTGAGTCAGACGATAGTCCACATTGATTCGAGTGAATACTGGTCCTCCCGTCACTGGATAAACGGATTTGTACATCAGTGGATGGCGTTTAATGAAGCTAATGACTTCGTCGGGAAAGTCTCTGGTAGACTTTATGAGAGGATCATAGGTTTTGCTTGGACACTGAATGAAAGAGAGAGAACAAATAAGAATATTAGGAAAGAAGTACAAGTAACCTGCACATTTCTTTCTGTAGTAGAAAAGCTGCCTGGTCCAGATGAGCTGTATTGGTTTGTAAAGCACATTTTTCAGTGGCTGGTAATTTGATTCTCAATTGGAAAAGTTCAGTGTTGATTTGAAAGCATGGGAGAACACTGGCTGTGTGTCCTTCTCTGGTTCTTCAAATGTTTGTTTTCTCCATCATTTTTCCACTCTCTCCTCTTTTCATTTTTACCTCTCTTCAAAAGCTCTTTCCCTACATCTTCATTTTTCTTTTATTTTGTTCTTGCCTATTCTCCTTTACCTTTTAAAACCACCAAAAACTGCTAATTTTTTTTCAGCTCACTCATTTGTGCTACCACTCAGAAATATAAATCCTCTGTTCCTTTTAGTTATATGCCCATAGCTGCAACTACCTATAGATTCACGCAAGCTTTGAAAAAAGAAAAAATGTATAGGCTTTTCTTCTTTCTCAGTGAGAGATTTTGATAGGCTGAATTAAAACTTGGAGGAGAGATGAGCTTCCTTAGCTTCTCTAACATACTCAGGAAACGAAGGAAGCATTAGAAATGAGAAATTGTCTGTTCGATGTTGGATAAATGTTGAATTAATTAATATTTATTGCACTAACATATCTGTAAACACAAACTACTAAAAGCTACACAATTTTTTTTTTTTTTTTTTAGTTTTAACACCAAATCATCTCTAAGATCAATATTAAGGCATGTCTTAATATTCACATCATTATCAACGATAATGAAAATACATTATTGATGTTCATGTCGTATATTCATTACTGTGACACACTTAGAACATTTTTAACCATATTTTTGAGCCAGCATAGTTTGGTTATAAACAATCCAATAATGTAGGAAAACACTGAATTTTTATTTAAATATTTAGAAACTTGTATATAATGCCATAATAGATGTCATCAGTATAAGCCACTTCACAAAGTTGGTCTTGTGAATAAGTCACAAATTAAATCCATATTCAAGTAGAAATCAAGCTTTCTGTGAGAACACTTGTGAAGCTAATAAGAAATCGGGTTGCTCAGTGATTTTTCTCATCCCAAAGAAGCACTTGGTCATCATTACTTCATTTTTTGAAAGCACTACTTTTAAACCAGAGTAATTCTCATTATGGGCTCAGTTCTTCTGCGATAAATTTTACCTCCTCATTCCCTGCCCCTATCATGGATGCTTTATCACACTGGATATTTTACAAAGACAAGGAAATCAAGTTTGGAGTGAAGGAGACCCGTCACGCTGTCTAGCTTTCATTTCAGGGCACAGGTACCAACATAGTTATATCTGCCGCATGCTGACCAAACTAGCGCAGGTATCAGTATAACGACTTTCAACAGCAAGTGTAGAGTGCCCTCCGGTGGCCAGCAGTGGAGAATCGCAACTATTTAAAGGGCAGGATCTACTCACAGGTCAAAGTTCTTCTGCTTTTTGTATTTCCGCTCCTCTTATCGAAGCTCAGTTTCTGCCCTGTTGATACAAAGAGCCAGAACTGGGCAAGAGCAGCACCAGGATGCTGCCATGTTAGGCTAATGGCTTGATTACTCTCAGGAGATGATACACTCAGAGCTATTGTGGCAGAAGGCCCCTAGTTAATGCTTTAACTACGTTCATTTTTCCAGACCTATCTTTTTTCTTGTCTATGTAATCAGACGCCGTAACTTTTCAGTGAACTGAACCTCCTACACCTCTCGTTTATTTTTCTTCTAATAAAGGCAGATTCTCCAGCTGCCAGACGATCCCTGCAGCTCATTATTTCTCAGAAGTTACTTTCCTTATTAATCCACATGGCTGAAACTCCTGTCCATGCCCACAGTTCGGCTGCTGCAGCATCCTTTTCTCTGGCTTTGAACAGCACAGTCTCATCCTGTTCTGGTCCAGAGCTCTGCTACAGTGATCACTCCCTCAGACACTTCCCCAGTGTTGGTAATTTACTGCTGGGTTTGGTTCCCACCTCTGTTAGACTGACAAACTAATCAATTCAGCTGTATTTTTTCATTTACACAAAATAAGCTGTCTCTCACACGTCTTGCTTGAAGACCACCCACAAACCTACCTGCAAGGTCAGGCATGTTGATGACCCATCATCTCTCATGCTCACCCTTCTCAGTTTTCCTTTTCCTAGCTATTTGTATCTTCCATCCCTTTACGCTTAGTATCTAATCTTTATCTGAGAAAGCTTCTTTGGAATGGGAAGGCATCCAGATGTGCTATGGGTGCGCTACAAATCCTGGATAATAAGACAACTAACTGGAAACACTGTTCCAGTTGGTGACATCCTTTTACATATAAACTGTTAATTGCTTCTTTTTCAAGTTTTTATCCAAGTAATCCCTGTGTTCCCTGCCAGGTGGAGCCATAACACAGTCTATGAAGAAAGAAATATGAATAAATAGTGCCTTTGTAGTCTGCCAGGAGAAAGTTTTGTGGTCAAGTTGCTCTGCAATCCTGCCTCATGGCTAATTTAGATAGAGAACACTTTAGTTCATGTTCCCAAATCTCCGCTTTGACACACATTCAATCTATGGTGCTAGTTAAGGGCTTGTGGTTAGGATTTGCTTCACTATGTAAAGTTTTTTTAAAACATTTGACTTAGGAAGAACACACACAGCACTCAAGGGCTGAGCATGTCCCTCCTCCATTGCTCCTAAACTCCCTTCTCATGGCTGACAGCTCCATCCACTAGCAGCGAATACATTCCCACAGGTCAGGACCAGCCTCAACTCTTTTCTCCCTTGGATTTCCACTGCCCTTTCTCTGACTGGGCTGAGAGATACACACAGCTAAAAAGGGGACGTATCCTCCACCCAGTGGGTACAGGTATTATGTACCCATGCCTAAGGATGAATTCTTCATGCAGTAAATGCATCTAATACAATGCAGTATCATTTTAATCACATACAGTTCTATATGAACATGCACCTGTATAAATACCCTAAATGCAAAGACAATAGCAACTAGTTAAGCAAAAAAATTCTGACTGAGGATAACATTCTCAAAGTATCAGAGACTATCCGTATGCTGGGAAATTGAACAGGTTAGTGAAGCACCAATCAGCTGATATTCTACATCCACTCCTATGGCCACATCACAAATGCCTGTTGGGGGCAGTTCCTGGTCTACCTTAGACCTCAAACACTGTCCCAGCATTGACTGGGAGGGTGCCAGATGAAGCAGGCATAAACTATGGCAAAGCCTGTACTAGCATAAAACAGTACAGTGACTGTGGGTCTGCGCTTGAATCTGACCACTGGTTTTATTTAACAGAGATGTAGCCTAAGTGATTTAAGAGACTGGAATTTATTTCTAATCCTTGCTTGGACCGATTTTTATGTAAGTGCCCACTTGCTTAGCCTAGTTTCAATACATAAGAGTTAAGCCTGTGCATCCTTATCTTCATAAACACTCTGGAATTGTTTACTGAAAATAGGTCTTAGGCTTCTGAATCACTTAAAAGATTTTGAAAATTTATCCATGGACAGTAAACCTGTGCCAGTTTGAGCTAAGATATATTCCATGGCATATTCAGTCATTTTATTTCAATATACAATTTAGCATACAGCTGTGAAAGAACTGACAAGAAATTTGTATCATTGTCTTGTGATAACTGCTCAAGGACATCCCTTGAAAAAAAAAAAAGTTAAAAAATGTTTAATAGGAAACATGATGTATTGCAGGGAGTTATCCCTAGGGGGTTTATGGTAGCATTTCTGTAAGAGCTTGACCCTCTGTCTTGCTGAGTATGATCTTTGACATTCTATTTTCTGCTATGTTTTCAAAAATTGAAGTCTTTACAAGGTTGCACCGTTGAAGTGGGCTGTAGTCATCTTGTTTTTTTAAGAGAACAATATCAGTTAAATAATTTCACAAAGGAATACATGCTTTTGTATTATATAGACAAAGAGACTACAGAAAAGTGTGATAAAAAAAGGAAAAAAAAATAAGACAATTTAGATTTTAGACTTTGTGGTCAAAAGATAAAATGAATCATAATACAGGAGAAATTATTCATACAGCACAATAAATACACAGAAACTGAATCACATGCACACTTGCTACATGAGCAGTCCTTCAGGAATTATTGTTTCCCCTTACCTTTAGAACAACCAAGGCCTGAGCCTTTGTCACTTACACCAGAATCAGACCTCAAAAACTCTACTGATTTCAAAAGCATGCTTGTCTTTGCAGGGGCTGTTTGTTAGAATCGATAGATAGAAACACATGTGCTTTAGTTGTCTTTCGATTAAAATTTTGCATCAATTTATTCTATACATAATGAGAAATAATTTTATTTCTTCACTTCCTCCAACCTCCAATAACTCTCTTGCCCCTCACAGAGTACCAGATGTAGATTTTTCCATATATGTGCATTTTCTGTGGTTCATGTTCTCACCCACTACTCTGAGTACAGTCCACATCTTCTGGAAATTCAATGATTCAATGATTACTCCCCTATACAGTACTCAATACCAGAAGTTCATTTCTATGTGAAAAATTGGAGTAACCCCACAGATCTTAAAGATGTCCTAGATGTATGCCAAAAATGCACCAACAGAGGAAGATGAGAGACATGACATCACTTACTGGAAAATGCTAGGATAAAGTATCTACTGATATGGAACTATAAAGTTGTTACAGTAATCCCAAAGGCCCAAACCTTAGCATGCATGATATAGGGAAATCTCTGCCAGCTTGTGCAGCTAATTTAGTAGAAACAAGGACTAAAGGTCTGATCCAAAGATCTGTTTGAGTCAACAGTGGGCTTTGGATCCCATCCTAAGACAGCACGACCACCAAGAACAGCTGAGCAGGTGTGACCCTGTTATGCTTGGCCAAGGGAGCTACTTCCAGAGGCTTCACTCACTGTGGCATGATGAATGGAACATGGTAATGAAAAATTCATTTTGGCCACCCTTTGGCAAAGTCCTCAGGCAGCTGTTTAAAGCTGTGTCCACCCATAGCTGCAGAACAATTCCTGTAGGCTTGTGCTTCCTTTTATAGCAATCAATAGGATGTCTGATGATAAAGGCTTCATGGCCAAGTGCGTGAGTGAAGCAGCCTTTCACCTCTGAAAATGTGAGTTCACATCCTGTTCCATGTCTCGTGATAATGATATCGATGTTCTCTGCCCAGTTCACAATGGACATTTATTCACATCATCAGCACCAGATGCTGTCTCAGATATGTGACATCTCACACTGGAGACAATAAGAGATTAGCATTTATATCATATGTCATAGAAGTGGCTTGGATTACTCCAATAGTTACAGTTTTTCCAGTGCCTTCTGTGTCAGCTGGATTTGACAATAATCACCCTGGCCTAAGTCCTAATCCCAGAATATCTGCAAAGATGCCTTTTCATTCTCTCACCTTGTATTTGTATCAAAATGTAGCCAGGAGGTGGTAAATTAAGGCTAATCTTTCTCAAATAAAAGCAAATGCACACTAACTTAGCAACACTGCACACATGTAAGCTTTTCTCATATTTTCACTTGTTTTATTAAATTTGCAGCTTAACAGAGTGCTGGATGTGTAGATCTCACACAATACCAAGATATACAGTGTGACTGTGTTAACATTATGTGAGAAATCTGGCCAAGATTTTCAAAAGCTGGCACCAGAATTAGGCTCCTAAATTAACCTCCAATATGCCAAAATGTATATAGTGCTCCACACCTTTCCGTGAAGTCAGTAACAGCTGTTGGATCTAACACCTATTAAAATTGTGACAATTATTTGGGACCTTACCTATAAGGTATGTAAAAAAATACCCTTTTCGTTTAACAATGCATCTTTAGTTCAGCAGCATTGTTGTCTACCGATAATTTTGAAACAGAAGGCTGTTCTGTGTGAGCTTCAAAAGGGTTTCTATTTCAAGTGTGTTAAAAATCACAGTTTAAAAGTCACTTGTCACATTAAGCCTTAGACCCATTTAACAATTATATTCAAACACCCATAGGCTACAACAGGGACTTGATCATATTGAGTGCAGTAGGCATCTGCTTGGTGGATTTTGAAATATCCAGGCTTGGAATTTTTGTGTATTTCACAAGGAGAACTAAGTACCACACCAGCAAGTCACTGTCTTGGGAGCATCTGAGCAGTGCCAGAGGCCTGGAACAGGCTGACCAGGGAGGTTGTGGAGTCATCTTCTCTGGAGATATTCAAAGCCCACCTGGACCTGTTCCTGTGTGATCTGCTCTGGTGAACCTCCTTTAGCAGGTGGGTTGGACTAGATGATCTCTAGAGGTCCCTTCCAACCCTAATCATACTGTAATTCTGTGATCTGAAGTAAACAGCATGAAACATAAAGGAAAGAAATATTTCTTAAATCTCTCCCATATTGGGGAATCAGCTGTCTTAGTCTGGGCTTCCTTCCTGGGGGAGAGGTCCCTCTGTCCCAGGCATGTGGATCAGAGCCACCTGGGAGCTCTTTCCTGTTGAAGGTGTTTCACTTTTCGTGGGATAATTACCTCTCAGCCTAGCCAAAAGTAGTAGGAATGTTGCTCAGATGTTAACCTGGAAGAAAATCTCCTCTTAAAAGCTCTCTATATTAAGTGCTGTAGGTACTGGAACGCCAGACCTGGCCTTAGAGGGAGTAAATTAATCACATGGTCCTTTTCTCCCAACCTCTCAGTGAACAAATATTTAACTATCAAGGAGATATGGCATTCTCCTACAACATAATGTAAATTATTCCAAGCTCTAAATAACTTCCCTTATCACTGATCTTTCAAGAAAAATCAGAGAAACAGAAGAATTAACTTCAATTAGTCACTCTTGTGTTAAATGAGGACCCTCCTCACAAAAAACTGAACTTTATTTGTATAAGTTTACAGAAAAACGCGAAGTCTGAGTCCTGAGGGGTTAAAATGTGACACCAAGGACTGGTATGAGCTTCCAGGATGCCCAGAAGTACTTTAGAAAATGGGCTACCTATAGGTTTACAATCTTCTGTGGATTAGATGACAGCTAATAGATGGCTCTAAGGGTTTAGGCACTTATGTGTCATTGGAGATTCAACCATGCGCTATTCTGAAGAAGAAAACTGGGTTCCTGAATGGCCTAAAGAGTCTGTTTAGAGCTGCACAATGCATTTTGCATATGGATATGCCTGCAAAAAGCCTTATTGTTTCTCTACAGCCTGAATTGGTTGTGCCAGAAGGACTGGACTCTCAGAAGGAAGACTTCCGTACTAACCTTGGAGCTTTTCAGGACAAGCCTGGAAGAGGATAGCAGAGAGGGGAACGAGTCAAGTTCTGCAGGAGGCAAACAGTGCAAATTTTAAATGGAATCAGCCTCACTCAGTTCCCACTACAAAAAGTAGAAACAAAACAAAGTCCCTACAAATAAAATGAAGTCCCTATTTTTATATTTTTTAAGATAGGGTTTGCATCCCACTAGATGTGCGAGATTCATTCTACATTGTTCCAGTGTTTGTCTCAAGTATTTAGTATTATTTTTTCATTTAAAACACTTGTGGTTTTGATAAAAAAGACTGAAACAAGAGAACATTAATTTGAGACTAACTGGGCTGAGACCAGCTAGGTGAGTGAACTTGACTTTGCAGGTGGCACTTTGCAATTCCCTGATGACCTCTGCCAGCAGGAAAGGTGACTGGGTTTCAAAAGGCTGCTATGAACTAAGGGGTGATTCATGTTGCGGAAAACAGGTTGGTAAGTAAGAGGAGGTGGAGGAGGCTTTCTCAGGAAAATAAACACATAATGTGAAACATTTCACTTAATTAAGCAGCCCCTTTTACAGTGGTGAGATCAAAGGACAGAGGAATTGGAGAAGCAAAGAATGCAGTCTGTTCCATAAAAGATCAGGTGGAAGAGGAAGATAAGTTTGAATATAACAAGGGAAAACTGTGCAACCTCAATGTTTTATGAACACATTTATTAAAGCAGCAAAGCTAACCAGACAAGAGTACAGGGGGAGGTTTTTTGGCAGACACTATTTCTCTGTGGCTCAGCCAAGTCCCAATGGGATGGACATGACATCTTGAGCAGCCTGTGCACTTGATGAGCGGAAGAAATAAAGGAAGGGGGTTCATTGAAGAAAGGAAGAAAAAACAATATATCGAGAAAAAGATGGAAAACATAACAGTAGAATCTGAGGGCTTGTAAAGGAGTTTGTTTTAAAAACAAATTAAAAAAAAAATCAGAAGCTCAGGGCCGTATTCAGATTTAATTGAAAAGAGGTGAGACATTCTTCAAATGAACAAAAGTAATATGCTGAGTTGTTTCTTCTTGGAGCAAAAAAGTGACTTAAACTGCAAGAATCTTACTTTACTGATGCAGTGCTTTGTTTGGAACCTTTGGCAAATCAGTTAGTAAAATATCCAGATATATCAAAAATATTTGTTGTTGCCTTGGGTAGCAGTTACTGTCCTATGTTGTGTAGTACATCAGCCTGTTAGTTTGCATCTTTAAACACTGACATTTCTCTGAAAATCTGATCTCAGTTACGTTTACTCATCATCAATGAAATCAGAATTTCCAAATGGGCACTGTGAGTTGCTCTGATACTGCAATTGTTACAGCTAAATAAATAGGCTAGATTTTATTTTTTCTCCTAATTCACTGAAAATCTTGTTCAAATTCCTTCTGTAATTACTGGGAGGGCATTATGAAAACACTGTTTCAGAATACAGAACACTCTTTAAAGAAAGCCCTTGATGATTTCTTTATCAATGGATAATTTCCTCAGTGAAACCCTAAGACACTAGAAGAAAACTGAATTTGTTATTTGGGGACAGCTGCAGATATGCAAGTCCAATTTTTAAAGAGCTAAAGAAGACAAAGCACAAGCTCTGACAGTTTTCAAAGCTGCAGGGTTTTTCTGTCTCTTTCTTTTTTTTTTTTTTTTTTTTTCACAGCTTCAATATTGAAATGGATTTGAAGCCTTGCCTCTCTTTAATTCCCATTATTTCCACTTACTCTTTAATACCGCTGGGAGAAGTTAGAATAAAAGAGCTGTACGATTTGCAGCATCAATGGTGTGCAGCGTGCTGGTGATGCCCAGTGGCCCTGTTCAGCGGTCTCCGCACGACAGCAGAGGGCAGGCGGACCCTGCAGCAGCATTGGGACCTTGGGCAAGGGCTCCTGCTGCCTGCACATTGCTCAGCATTGCGAATGCATGATATCATGGTCATGTCGGGAGTTTATCTCTGACACAAATTGCCACAGGAAGCATTTTGTCAAAATTTCAATATCAAAGAACTCACAGCCTCTACAGTGAAACAGCTTTATTTACTTAGGAGATAAAGGCAGCTGAGCAGAAAGTTAAATTAGGGTAAGCAGTCTCCTGCTTCTGTATAAATGCTGGAAGGAAGTTAATGCTTCTCTCAAAGCCAAACATCAAAAGAAACACATTTCCTAGTATAGCCATTTTTAGACTTTGCTAGTAACTTAAAATATGAGAAATATAAAACCAGGCAGTGCTGGCTATGATAATTGTAGGCAACACTTAGGTAGAGCTTAAATTTAAAAAAATGTTCTAGTAACTTAAAAAAGGATAGATTATCCCTCTTTGGCTTTGTACTGAGCATTCCTGAACCACCTTGTAGCTGGCAAGAAATTATGAAATTAATCTTTAAGGAAGTGTATTTCAGCATTCACATTACAGTGTTCTGCAGGGGTGTAGCATGCTGCTTCTTTTTCTTGCCTTTGAGCACTGTGCTGCTTTTTCAGATCCCAGCCTAAATCTGTTCATATCCAGAGGCACAGCCCATTATGAGACCGTGAATCTACTTATTTGGGTACCCTATATAAAACTATTGAGCCCAAAATCTGTTGCAGTCCACCTTACTAAGACAAAAGGTGCAGCAATACATTTACCTTATCCACATAGCAAATATTACAGATAGCTTTCTTCTGAGAGCTTTCTTCGGTAAAATCCACTTCCCTTCTCAGTCCTTGGTCAGACAAACTCCTACAGAAATTCACTGAGTATGGAGGTCCTAAGGATTTTTATGAGACCATTTTCTCACACATGTTATCAGGTGCTTAAAGGAAGCGGTTGGAGAGTTAAGGGAAACTTATGGAAAATATCCATTTATCTTTAAACTTTTCAACTTTTAAAATACTTGCAAGCATGGATATTCAAATTAGTGATAAAAATCAGCATTGACATGCTTCAGCATGACATATTTCCTTCCTTGCGAATCCCCACTCAGCCATGTGATGGCTAATACACTCAAAAATGCAATGAGCTTATGACCCGTCTATCTGTGCAGAGTGTTCATCCTTATGGGGCACTCGGAGTTTTTTGAGGGAGTTATTTTAATCTCTTTAGATGCCATGGGACCAGCTATTGTTCTCACTGGCACCATTTTTGTACTTAAAAATCAGTTCATCTGCACTTCTTAACCCATAATGGAGTTGCAAAAAAAAAATAATCTTCTTTTCTGGGGGCATTATGTATTCCATGTGAGAGATAGATGCCTAAGCCTACAGTGCCTAAATTGTCTAAATTAGGAGCTCATTTGCTCCAGCAGCACAGATCCTAGGAAGGCCAAATCAATCTCTGGAGCTGCCTTAGTCTTTATAGAGAACTGTGATTTGCCTGCAGTTGAGAGGAGTGAATCAGAGCTCACGGCCTGACCTGCTGAAACCTGGGACCACTGAGTGCAGCAAAAAGCATGGGCCTAGGCCATGCAACTGGGTGTATTGGAAAGATGATGAAGAAAACACAAGGAAATGGGTGAAAAGAAAAGCTAAATAAGGTAGGTAATGTGGCTTGCATCAAAGGTCACACCAGTGTTGACGTCAGAGAAATAGTGCAGAAACATTCAGATGCCTTCTAGCCAAGGTACCCGCAGCAGTCCAGTTCAGTGGGTCAGTCCTGGGCTGGATTTATGCAGCTGCCTGATACTGGTTCACTGAGTACCTGACCAAGATAGTATAAAGCCATCCTTGATAATATCTGCCTTATTCTTAAATCATTGTTCTTTTGTACTCTAGATATGAAGGATTTCTGAAAATTGTGATGACTTTTTTGAAGTAGATGATTTTTTTTTTTAATACTGTTTTCTTCCTCAGCTGTAATGTAGGTCCATGCTTTTTTCTTCTTCTTCTTTTTAATACCAAGAGAGAAATGGGGGAAGAATTTTTTAATAACTCTTTCAAAACTTTCTTCTTTGTTTTGTCCTGATTGTTGAATCTGAAGTCTAAGAGACTGGGATTTAGAAGTGTTTCCAGATATTAAATTTCTCTTTTCTTCCTAGCACTTATCTTTCATCTCATAAAATTTCCAGCAACTCCTTATTTTTCTTGAAAACACAACACATCCACAAACACACATCATAATAGAATCAATGACCGCATCTCAAGGAACAGGTTTTTAACAGACACAAAGATAACAGAAATACAAAACTTCAAATAAATACAACATCATAGCTTAATGCTTCATAAAGAAATGCCTTTGGCTTTTTATGAAGTGTTGGTGCCTCAGAGGTGATCTCAACAGACAGAAATACAGCTGTACAGTAGGAGACCACAATACGAGAGACAATCAGGAAATAGACAGTCTGGACACAATGTTATCTCAGAGACATGGAAAAATGTATATTTATATACCTATAGGGTAGGTAGAAGTCTGAGCTGTCAACAGAAGGCAAAGGGTTGAGAGGATAATTTGAAACATCCTGAGTGGAAAATATAAATTACTGATCTGGGGAGGGGTGTGAAGTATGATTGCTTTTGTGTAAAAATAGAAGTATATAATTATGGAGACACTTACTGTACCAGGTCTGGGATACGGGATGCGACCTTCATATTGTACCCACCGATGGTCCACACTCTCTTTGTGAGCATAAGGGCCATTGAAAACAGCCCTGATATCTGCCATGCTGTACACACAAACTGCAGAGCCCTTGAAGACAGAGCTGAAAAAGAAGATGGATTAATATGGATATTGTAAACACCTCTTAAGTGCATGCTGTCCAGCAAATTAACTAATTTCACAGAGTATAACAGAGTTTGGATCAACCCTACAAATGAGAGCTGATGTAAGTGCTGCTAAATAACAGACAATGTGCACAAGTCTGATAACTACAGATATTTCATGTTACTGCCATGAGAGTTTAAACCTTTGCTTTTTTAAAACCTGGAACTAGCCTTTGGGACCACTTGATAGACTGTCGTTTTTTCCTAATGGCTGACAGTTTTCAGATATCATTTATTAGCTATTTTGATTAGAATTTTACGGAAATGAAGGACATTCCTTTACATTGTATTCATATCTGGAAGTCCGTACGTTAGTGATATTACAGGTGATGCTCTTGAGAATTACAGGTTGCATTAGACAGACAATAAAAAAGGTAGAAATAAACATTCCTTTTTCTACTCTTTTTTTTTTTTTTTTTAAACATATTTTCCTAAAATAAAACCCAAAGAGTTCAGTTTCCCAGAGAACACCATTGCAGGTTGTTGAGTGGTATGTACTTTAGTTATTTCATATGCCGTTAGATTCATTGTGCAACATTTCATTCAATTTTAAATATTTAAAGTGGTTATTTATTCTATGGAGCCACTGTGGTGGCTGCTTCTGAGTTAAGGAGTGCCTTGGCAATTTTTCATTGTACTCATACTGTTCAGCATTTGGCTAGTCCATATTATTTACACATATTTATTTACACATTATTTATTCAGAGGTTCTGGAGACAAAACAAATAATTATTTATTTCCTTGCTGACAATTCTATATAGACCACATCACTATTGCAGCTGAGGGGTTCATTAATTAATCTATCTATTGCCTCTTGATAAAGATGTGTTATTCTTCCATCAACTGCTGTCTATGTAAACACCAAAATATTTCTTTAGAGCATAGTGGGTTTTGATCCTAAGAAACAGCTGATGTGATACTATCACCTACAGGAATAATGCTTCACAACAATGATTTGCCTTAAATAAGAAATATTGGTTGCTTAAAAAAACATGATTGAAATTTGTAAATTCAACTCAATGAGGATAATATAAACTAGCATGCTTTTTGATGGTTAAAATTTCATTATTTTGTATAATCATTCTCAAAAGTCAGGCACACAAAGTTTAGAAACACAATTCATATTTCCACTTTCGAAAATATTGCCCTTAGTGTCTACAGCTCCAATATTACAAGACTTATTCAAGCAGTTTCTCACTGTTCTTGTGAATCAGGATCTTGTAATAGAAGGGTTTAATAAAAGGCCTTAGTAACATCTTCAGAATTTGTTTCCAGAGGCAAATGTGATTCTAACACATACCTTGTTGTAGTGAAGACTCCATATACCAGTGGGTTTCTCTCATCTCTTGTAGAAAGTAAGAATATATCTTCTGCAATGGGAGAAATGTTTTGTTTTGTTTTTTTTTTTTATTTATTTATTTTTATTTTTAATTAAACACCACTGAATACTTCTGCATTTACAATTTATAATCTGGACATTTGTAAATATACATTAAAGCTTTATTTTTGTCTGAATTCTAATTTATGGCATGTGAATTTGTGCTAATATTCTGAAGTTTGTCCATTTGCAGATAGTCTGGTTTTTATAAAGGATTGGAATTTCATTTTCCAGCTTTTGGAGTGAGAGGGGAAAAACCCCACATTTCTGATCAGATTAATTCCAGTTACAATCAGGGACTTCTGACAAAAGTCAGAGGTATTACCAGGACTGTTTCAGAAGTAAAATCAGAGCAAGACATAGTTCTTCTAAAAAAAAAAAAAAACAACAAAAAAGGCCCAAGAAAAACTGATGTTAAAATAGAACATTAAAGATAAATCAACTTACGTAGCTCATCAAAATGTGTGTCTGCTCCTTCAGGACCAGGTATTGAACATACTAGCCTGGCTTTCAGAAACGTAGTCCACTTGTTTATTAGGCTCCTTTGACCTCCCATATCATTCTAATAAAAATAAAAAAATTAAAGGACTTAAAAAAAGAAGCGCTTTATCATATGATATTTGATAGTAACAGAGTATTGACTGTGCTTCTTCAGGCTGATTCCACAGTTTGATCTTAGTACAACAACTAAAAACCCTTTTTTTCTTTTTTTTTTTTTCTTTTCCAAAGAGAGTGTAGGACGTCCTTTTTATAGGTAGCTCCAGTAGTCACTTCTAAGTTCAGACAATGGGCAGTTTTCTTACTTATACTCAAATCTGTTTGCAAAGCTCTCTCACCAGTTCTACAGCTGGGATCCTATGAGAACATAAGTCTATATCACATGATTTCTTGTTCCGTGTGGTGTTATTTTTTGCAATCAGCTGTTTTTCAAGATTTATTTAAAAACCTGATGATAATACAGAATATGTTGGATAGATCTCTTAAAAAAAAAAAAAAAAAAGAAAGAAGAAAATGAAAAAAACATATTCATCAGTGGTTCTTGTAATGTAAATACTGTGCAGTTTGTTTTGTGTACATAGTACACATAGATATACACATTCCAGGGAAAAACAGTCACATTATTTTAATAATCATTGTTATGGAAATATCAGTCTCCACAAAAGGAATTTTTATTTCATTTATTTTACTATGGGTTTCCAAGATATGAGCATATTTACCTGAATTTCCTTTAGACACTGGAGAAAGAAAAAATCCTATAAAGGGTCATTTGAAATTTGAATTACCCTTCTGTTGGGTAGATGACTTATTGACTTGGATCAATAGAAGGGTGTGGGTAAATTGGATCTTAGATGAAAGTTTTAAATTTTAACATGCTGGAACTAGAAGTTTGCTTAGGAGTTTACGTTCTTCCTTTGAGTACCAGAAAAGTCTAATCAATACAGTTATCTGTCCCCTTTGGCCCCAAATAACAGATCTATTTAGGTTCCACAATGTTATGTAGGCCCCTATTTTTTTCATAGTCAAAAACCGTAAGGACAATGATATTTCAGCAGATACCAAGAATTCAAACACTTCAGAGAAATTTTTATTACCAACAGCAGTCACACAGCTATAGGTTCTGAATTACCCATGAAGGTGCCTCCTTCTTTAATTTATAAACTTTGAAGCTTAGGTGATCTGTGTTGTAAATTCAAGCACCACAAATTTGGTCATGAGCATTCATCCTCTCCAGATTCATCAGGAGAAATTACTTATATATATATATATATATATATATATATATATATATATATATTATAATTGGCTATGAGACTCTGAAGGTATAGAACCAGCCAGAAGGGAACACTGGGTCATGGAAATTACAAGGTATTTCCATAGATTCTATTTAGCCCTCCAAAGCTGTATCATAAATATCACAGACATTCAGAAAGATGGTTTAAATGCTGAACTTCACAAGGAGTAACACTTCCCTGGTAACTCACTCTAACCATTTTCCCTTTTCATGTACTTGCTACTTCTAAATGGGTTAACTCAGTTGGAAATGATTCCTGTTAATCTATCGCCTTTGGAACTCCTGTTCTTACAAGAATTGCCACCTCCTTCCTTTATTTTCTGAGGTCCTGCCAAGCCTGAAGCTTTGCATCTAGCCAACAGATTTATTACAAAGGTGTCAAAATTAGCAGCCTGGAGCCAATAAGAAAAAGAAGCTCTGCATGTGTGTGTTCTGTTCAAAGGCATGGAAGATAAACTTTGCTGTGTAATTAAAACAAAACAGTTACAAAGATGCAACAAAGAATCCTAAAAAGGAAGAAGCCTTAAGCTTTTGCTTCCTCTAGCAACTCAGATTAGCTAAGCAATTCTCACATTGCAGGGCTTCCACTTTGATTTCTGGTGGATGCGGTGCAGCATTGTAGGACTCTGAGATGTCTCCAACTGCTTGGCCAGGATCAGAAAGTCAGGAGGAAGCAAGACGTGATGAGGCTGGAATGGGAAAATCATGCTTGTCTAGCTTCTGCTCCTGTCGTCACAGGCATTCCGCGTTTGCAGGAGATGGGAAAATACACACTTGTGTTTTACTACCCTTAAGCTGTGATCCAACAGACCATTTTCACAGATGCTTATTTTAAATATATCAGTAGTTTCACTGAGTTCCTAAAGAGTGGTGTGAACCAAATACTGTGTTCAAAGGAAGCAGTCTTAGCAAGTGCTATATGCTTTGAAGTATAAGATTCCCCTGGATTTAAGATGTATCTATATTTCCTCACTCTCAAGCCAAGACACATGCTACTTGAATTTAAGAGACATTAGAAAAGACATTCACTAGGTGTGCCTTACATATTCGAAAGTTGCCAATAACACTGTGCAGTTTGTAAAGGAGCAAGGGGAATTCAACGACCAGCCAGCACTCTGTCAGCTACCAAATCCTTCTGAAGCCAGAGAGTGAAAAATTTATGGTGCAGAAATTGAAAGTCTGAAAAGACCTTTCACTGATTTAGAGAGTTGCACACCTAATATGCTGATATAACCTCCAACATGCTTCTTCCCATTGCCATGGGTAAATGAAACAAAATGTACAAATGTGCATTTTATTAGGAGGTTGTTTTTGTTTGTATTTTTTAGGGTTTGATGTTATTGTTTGATTAGCATTCATGTAATACTCTTCAACTCTTTATGTCATCTCCAAATAATGCAGTGTCTTTGTTTTCCTAATATGTGCCAAAGAATCACTGACTGAGAAAGTGCAGGAATTGAGAAAGGTCATGGAGATTTTGTCTACGGGTAGTATTTGCTCCACTCAGGCCAAGTAGGTTCAAAAGCTATTAAGAGTATAGGAATATCTTTTCTCCTGGACTCTCAAGAAATAGTTGTCTTATTACGCTCTGGAAATGTCCTCTTTTTTTTTTTTTTTTTTTTTTTTTTTAAAGAAAGTGCACCGCTTCCTTCCTGACATTATTTTTGATGCATATTAAGTCAGTATTTGACATGGCTTGAGGTTCCAAGTGCTGGAGAACATGTGATTATTCTCCTTTCCTTCAGACATGTTAGCATGAACTCATTCGCTTTGCATCATATCTGACGACTCTGTTGCAGATTCCTTGGATCAGCACAGTTCATGTTTATTGGCATCTGAGAGGTTGGACAAAAGAGATATTGGCCCACAATCTCATTTGAGACTGGGCTGGTACAGAAAGAACACAGTCTCTTCTGTGGAAAAGTTTATTTAATTATATCAGTTTGTAATGAATCACTGACATGTTCAAATGCTGTGAGCTAGATGTAGAGCATGATGTGAATATAAGATGTACAAGCTGGGTAGTCAGTAGATAGGAAAAAATGGATGGAAGAGAGAAACTCACTAAAACAAAGACCAGTCTGGATGCACTGAAATGATTTTGGACAAGAGATACTGGTACTGAAGACAAAGAATGTTAAATATTTTAGGGAGATGAGACAAAGACAAGATCAATTTAAGTGCTGAGAGAAGGGGAAGGCAGCGTGAGCAAGCCTTTCATTCCAAAAATATGGCTTAATCTACTTGTAACAGATGAGCAGCCATGAGTATCTGAACTCTTATCTCCCAAAATATCACTTCTAAGCACACTGGATTAGCAGTGTTTACTATAAACTTCATTGTTGTACAGAGGAAGGCACTTAGTACTGCATACTTCATTTTGAATATAAATAAAGGTTTAATTAACACTTACTGCTTGGTAATCTCACAAGCTGTAACAGATATCAACACTTCTGCCTGAAATACCTTACTTTTCACAGAGGAAGAAGTGCCTGTGAAACCTTGGTTACTTGTGCTTGCCTGAATTAGAGATTTAGATAATTGTCAGCTAGAAGGTGGACAGTTCAATCTGTCACCTGTTGAGGAAATATTACCAAAAAATATCACAAATATTTAAAGACAGAAATTATCTAGATAAATTAGGAAGTAATCCAATATGATTTTAATAAATGTGATAGACTTTCATTCTACTGAAATCTTAACATTTCAACACTTTTCAAGGAGCTGGTTCTAAAAATAATTTCTTGAAGGGACAAATCAGGTTTATACTGAACTACATCCAGAATTCAAATACCTGATATACAACTTTAATGAGAACAGGTAAGCATATGGCTTTCTGACATCTAGGGAAAATACTGTTTAAACTCCACAATGTAAAATTTTTGAAGTAAATTGAAGTTGTATCATATGCTTTTCTTGGGAGACATCCATAGAAATCTCAATTTTCTGATTTGCAATTTATGTATAACTGAGCAAAACAACAGATTTTTCAGATCCTCTAGTTAAAGATGTTTATCACGACAAAAAAAAAAAAAAGAAATCAGAAAAAAAATTGCTTTATGAACAAGTGATTTAAAATCAACTTATATTAAACACTTTGTTGCATCTATTTTCTATTCTATTGTATCTTATATATTATATAAATGTAGATTCATTAAAATGCACAAATGTTAGTCTTGAAATCTAGTAGGTAGGAAAACAGATGGCAATCTAAAGAACATCTGCATCTTTCTGGTTTTAAATCTCTTATTTGTTTGCAAGTAACAGTGACAAATTGAACATTAGAACAAAAAGTGCAGTTTTCTTAAAATCAATCAACATCAAAGATGTCAAACACTGTGATTCATAAAACTTTAAAGACAGTAATTATCCTGAACTGCCTCTTAAATAAAAAAAAAAAAAAAAAAAAAAAGAGACAAAAGGACAATGAGTGGAATTCCTAGAAGTAGGTTATTAATGACAGCCAGTGGCAAGATGTGCAGAAGGACCATCCAAAGTGAATTCCTGGCCTGAATAAAATGAGAACATAGAACATAAGGGAAAAGTGCTAAAACTGCAAAGGCCCTGCAGCCCTTGTCTTGTGTGAAGGGCAGCTATGTTACAAACCCACCAGAAACAAACAGCATCTCCTGCAGCAAAACTAAGGTTAACATTATGGGAAAACAAACCAACAAACCAAAACAAAAACAAAAAATTCTATCAAACATTATAACAACAATTTTCCTTGGACTTCTGTGTTCAAATTCATAGTTCTTTTTTAATTAATTCATTTTACATTGCATATTCTGGCCCTACCCATCTCTCTTAGGTACTGATCTAACACGGGAAAGTAAGAGTTACTCTTTCAGGAATTCAAGTTGCAAATCTTTTATCCAAACCATACTGATGTCAATGAAAGATTCCTCCCATGTTTTAATCAGGCTATGGGTCAGATCCAAAACCATCAAGAAACACATGAGCTGTAACTTGGGAAAGAATAAAAATACACTTGCAATACAAACAAGAGAAAGGAGGTACATGTGATTTTAGATCTTTGATTGCTCTGCTATGGATACCTTGAGTAAACTTGGGAAAGTCAGTTCACCTCTGTGTCAGCAATCCCCACCTGACAGTGAATGTGGTAACTCTGTTTAGTAATTTTGCTGTTTCTATGAGATTACAAAACCTTTCACGGGGAAAGCTTCTCATTATAGGATTGCATATTGCTTCGTGTAAAATGGCAGCAATCCCTGTGGACACTGTGATATTGTGAGCATGTAATACTTCTGCTGCTTGAACTACTTGTTCCAAAGATGAAGATATGAGTGGAACTTAGCCTCATGTACAGCATGCTCACTCACAGCTATGTCCCTTATCAAGTTTAGCCTGGCAGAATGATGCAATTCTTAAGCCTATGAACTGTGTCTTGCAAGGTTCCTACAACATCAGTAGCCATTGTACATAATTTGACAACAGAACTAAAGGAGTAAACACACTCAGACCCCTGATAGGAACTGCAAAGAGTTGCACATCACCTCAACAAGAAAGCCTGGGGTAAACTCAGCCCTCTTGATTTCCAGGGTCATGCATCAGCCTGTAATCTCTACAGTGCTCCTCAGACCATTGGAGTGAAGGCTGTGTGGCCTTTATCTCCTACAAAAGTATAATGAGAAGTTCCTCTAGATTTGTGCAGCTTGGGCATTAAGCCTTCCCCTAGGCAAACCTGTTTTCAGACAATCCTTCTACAATCATTTTTCACATCTTTCTCGATAACTCAATACCAGCACAACTTGAAATGGAAAGCTCATAGTCTAGAATACAGATGTGCAAAACCCCAGACTGCCTTTTGTTCCCTGGGACTTGTCATTTCTGAACACCTTTCTGAAACCATCACTTGTTACAGTCCAGAACCTAATACACTACTCATCCTGGATCCCTGCTTATTTTCCACATCCTGACCCAGAGCCACCGTGTCAGGCATTAAGACTAAAGGGTCTTCATCATTAGTGCAGTATATTTACTGATCTCAGAACCTGTCACTGCTCTGTACTGGCTGTCTTAATTGCAAAAGGAATTGGAGAGGTTAAATAGTATTAATATTAATAGTATAGTATTTACACGGGCTAAGATTATAGGGTGTGGATTAAATCATACATTGAGCTCTGTGTATGTCCGTGATTGCATAACCAGGGTCAAATACAGATCTCAAAAACAAACAAAATGAAACAAAACTAGAAATACTAAACATTTGTCTCAAACCATGCCCTTGTCTACGTGGATGGCAGTATTAGACAAGAAGGGCACATAAATCTACAGTCATCAGCATGAAGGAGTGTCATGGCTATTGTTGAGCCTATTTTTTGTTTTCTTGGCTGAAATGAAGCAAGACTGAAACCAGGGAAGCCTTTGGCATGAAACCAGAATGAAGCTCAAGTAGCTGAATGTTTGGCAAGATGACTCAGTGTCATTGGAAAGCTGATACGAGACCTATGAGTAAGGATGCCACTCTGGGCATTCATTTAAAGAGGGTCTTTATCACAACCATAGCAAAAACTACAAGACTGTAGGACACATCTACTGTGGAAAAGCCCTCTGTCTCAACCATGAGTGAGATTAACAGTGTTTAACTTTGAGTTCCTGCTCCTCAAGCAGATTTGTTGTTAATTTCTTTCAGAATAGCAATGTACCCACATTAGGCATGTATAACAGTTTGGTTCACTTCAGAAAATGATGAGTTTTATTTTGGAAAGTATTTAAACATCACACCCAAAGGTTTCTATTGAATTATCTTTGGATAGGATCCAAACTAGAAAATCTAACTGTACAGCAAAAAAAATTCTGGATTTTTACTAAGCATACCACTAAAAAAAATAACTAACAGGCTTGGATAAAGACAGGGAGATGAGAAAAGCAAGTTTGAATATGGTTTGGACCAAACAAAATTATAAAATCAAACACCGCTTTACTTCAAGGTCATTCAACAATCATGCTAAGATTACCTCCATCAGGTTTGGAAGTATTAAGAACCTTCCCCAAATCTGTTCAAAGGTTGCCACAAAGCAGATGCACTCTGTTAGGTTGTTCACTCATTAGGTTGTTCACTCCAACTTCAGCAGAAATTTGAGCAAAATATGATGGCTGAAGTAATAGAATACTTTAAGAAATTTGCAGGAAAATCTACCTTAAGTTTTTAATATAATCTGTTCATGGTTTGTTCCAATTTGTTTGACTTGCCTTTACCTGTGACTCACCTAAAGTTTCATATATACTTAATATAAATTATATGATATAAATTCTTTAACAGAATATGAAAATACAGAGGAAAAAAAACAACAAACAAAGAAACAAAAAAAAACACAGAACAAAACTTTCAAATTATGAGATATAACGTTCTTGATCATGAAGCTACAGGCAAGTCAAGTGACTAGATGGATCATGCAATTAATGTCAAATATTAATAGCTCCCTTTATAGTCAGTGGAAAATACATCCAAAGAGTGATTTGGGTTGAAGATGGAAGGAGCTTTCCTCTAAAAAATAGTCATTTGCCTCTATTGATTGAACTGAATGCCTGATAATTACTTTAATCATTTGGATACATAAAAGTGCCTGAAGTCATTCATGTGGAACAGCTTACCTATAGTACAGACAACCACAATTTGAGAACTGGAAAAGCATGAGACCAAAAAACAAAGGTAGGTCAACATTTTACAGAGACTTTTAGAATTTATCATCCTGAAACATCTGTGTTTACGACAATGTACTCAATCCTCAATCGATAACAGCAAAGCGCGCATTGTAAACAGCGGCACAGTTTCATATTAAATGTACTGACAGGAAAAACCCAGGAAGCTAATTTTATCACATCAGAAAATTCCCCAAATCACAAAATTATTATTTGATACTCTTAGAGATATTTGAACATCTGAATCAAAATACTCTGAAGTCAGGGTCTTTGAATTAGACATAGGAAATCCATTCCAATTAACTGCAGGCTTCCCATTTCCAAGTCAGTGGGTTACCAACAGTGTCTTCTGCAATGAGTCTCTCTGGTGACTAGAATGATTTTCAGAGGCTGTGCAGCTGCATTTCCATAATCCAGTTTTTAAAGCTCTATCTTGACACTGTGATTTCTTTTTCATTTTCCCTGAGGTTCAGTAAAATTCAGCCGCACCTCTTTATATATAAGCATAACTTACATATTTCTGCTTCATCTGCAAATCATGATTTCCCTCCTCAAAAAAGACACCAACTACATTGTTGAAACACACCCATGAGAAACAAAAATATACAAAACTTCCTATACTCACGCCTGTACCGCTGCCAATAAGGAAAGCTGGACCAAAAGGCCTGACAAAGCCTGATGTTTTATCTCTTAATTCATCATAGCTAGAAGCAGATACTATAAGGAACTGGCCTGTCTCCAACATACCAGCCCTTAAAATCATCTTGACGAGCATCTGCTTTTCTACATAATTTGAAAACTTTCAAATGGCACATAATATTCAAATATCAAATTGGGATGTCCAAAAGGGGTTGGCCGCTGAAAAAGCCACTGCTGCAAAGATGTTCAACGGTCAAACAAGGGACGAAGTTTTTCTCGGGATGACATTTTAAAAGTATTTTTAATCATTATCCTTGAGAAATTAAAAAAAAAAAAAAAAAAAAAAGAAGCAACAAAAAAGTCATTACCCATGGTTAGTATTGTGGCTAGGCAATATTATAGTGACAAAGAAAGTATGTAAGCATGTAATATGCAGTAAGTTAAATCTTGTCTGGAATGAGTTGCCTCCAGTACTGGAAGCAGGATAGCTGCACGAGCATGGCTCTGAGCCCAGACTAATTAGCCCTGCTGAGAACATGTTAACATGGCTATTTCGCTTCCGGGACCAAAGCTAATACGGCTGAATGGTAAAGCATTATGCTATGTGGACAACTCAAATGCTTTTGGAGATAGATCAATTATCTACAGAGTGATGCATTACACAATATAGAAATACAAAGAATGTTAATGACCCAGTTATCCCTAACCACAGTAAAGCCATGGCTAGACTATTTCCAGGACTAGAAAAACACCTCCTAACTTTTACACATAAGCAGCCCCATGGCAGAGCCCACCAGAGACCCTGGAGTCAGAGTTGCAGAGCAACAGGTCCCTCCCACCATTTCAGGAATACAAATTGCCTTAAAGCACCAGACAGAAGGCAAGGTCATAGCCTTGAACTCTGCTTGTGTTCATGGCTTTGGAAATAAATCACATTACCTAAAGGTGGAATGCAGGGTGTGTCTTGGGCTCTCAGCTCAGGAGCTCTTAAAATGATTACATTCCAGTGTGTTTAGAAAGTACAGTTTAACCAAGAGGGCTGTGCCTAATTGCTATATTCTCGTCCCCAGGTACAGCATGGCATATATGAGGGTAGAACGGCATACCGAAATAAAAAGACAAAGACCTCACTTGTTCCCAGTAGAACAAAGGCCGCTTCTGGATACTGAACACTTTGGGAAATATGGGAAAGCATCAGGGCCCAAAGTCTGATTTCTTGGCAGTTGAAGTCTTGGAAATCAGACTCTAAGACTGCAGACCATAACTTTTGCAATACATCACCAAAACTGCTAAAGAGAAGCTTGTAACACAGCAAATACAAACCGCTCTAATAATAAACAGGATTTTCATACTGCAGCAGAGAGACTACTGCTTTTGGCTAATTTCCACTCCATTCCAATAGAATGAGGCTGTAACTATGAAAAAATGTGATTCTATATAGAAAACAAACAAACAAAACTCCAGTGACCTTCCTCCCTCTCCAAAACCTTTCTGTGGACTCCTGTAAGTTAGATTTTCATTCCTGACTTTATTTGAGGAAAATAGAAGGGAAACCTAAGTCTTTTCTAGGGCTATATTTGCACATACGTGAGCTTATCCTCAAAGAGAATTACAATTCTATCATCATTTTGTGGTGGGTATGTATATAAAAATGTAGCTGACTTGTTATTTGACTGCAGAGGGCAGAGTGCATGGATGTTGCTTTTTCTTTTTCCAAAATCTGTCTCAGTGTGTCATAACTCTGTCGTGTCTTTAACTGATGCAAACTGGTTCAGTAATATGGGCTTGAAGACAATGTAGCTGTAAAAACTTACGCCTGCATTTCAAGAAATAAAAATACACTGGTTCATGCTCTTAGGTTCTGGTGTGTGTATGTAATATACCTATGTGTATCTGTGTGTGTTTTTGAAAACAAATAAATGTTGCTGGCTAATCTTTGATAGTATTATTTTTTTTGTTCTTTTTACTTATGACCTTGCTTGAAAAGAAAGTGAATATCCCAACAGATTACACTTACGTAAGTAGGAACATACTATAAGTACTACCAGGTATTACGGATAGGCTAATGACACATTTTTGCCTCCCTCAAACCAAAAATAGGAAATGCTGTTTGCCGTGATAAATTACACAACCGGTTCTGAAAGTGACTGTTGACAGCACTTCCTCCCAATTCATACTGATAACCCCTAGTGATATACAGAATGCAGATGATGTAAATCTAAATTAGTGCAATTTAGTTCTACAGTGGCTACATATTACAATGCATGCTTCGAGATGGTAAGAATGGTCTTACAAACAAGACAAGTGACAGCTGCTTGACTTTGGGCAAGGAGCTACCAGCAAGAGCATTGTAATCTTCTGGGTCTGAAAGCGGCTGGGAAAAGGGAATGCTTTCCAGAGAAAATTTTCCCTAAGGGGGAGGATCAGTGAGAGACCATATTGTTGAGCCGTTGAAAATTAGCCAAAGAATAGGCTGCATTGAGTAACCTCCTTATTAAAAACAGTCTATTCTAATTTCAGCATGTGTCTCTGGCATTAATGTACAGGACCCCTAAGGCACGGTGAGGTGGAGGGTAGAAAAAAATAGGGTCTACACCAAGCAAATTATTTCAAAAGTTGTTGGGCTCCTCCCATTCACTATTATTCTCTGCTTGCTAGGGAAAGAAGGCAAAGGCTTGGCTTCGTGCACATTAATGAGACAGTGCAAAAAGAAGTGATTATGTTATCAGTTGTTGCAACCAAAACCATTGATCACATATCGTAGAATTAAGCATAGCAGATGTTTCATGTCAGAGCACAGATCCAGAGGATCTTAGTCCTTAAGCAGAGGAGTCTATTTGAATATTTTAATTTATATTAAATATCCATAATAATTTTATTTTTATTGTGATATTTAGCATCATAGTTGCAGTTGGATTTTCTTTATTTATTTATTTTTATTTACAGGTAATTAAGACAAACGTACAAAAGAACCAAGACTGAACTTTCAAGAGAATTCTGTATCTACTGGGAAGTGCTCAGTAAATAAAGAAGACAGTGCAAAATTAACATCAATAATAACCACTTTACTTAAAATTTTCCGTTGTTTTGCTTTGACTATTAAAAATAAAATTCAAGACATCTTCTTCCTGTTAACATGATTACTCTCCAAATTCAGTCTCATTTGAGGTATGATTACACATGGTCATTAGGATTTCCTTACAATGCTTTTGCTTTTATTATGATATCTTATCTGTTTTTTTTCTCTAGGTGAAGGATGCTGGTGATCTCTAGGTAATATATCTTAGTTTACTATAATCTCTCATGTGCCTTGGCTTGAAAATGTTGTCTACCAACTTCTCCGAATGCATTAAGTGCTTTCTCATAATCAGCAAATGCCATGTCTAGCAGCAAATCGTATATGTTTGCATTTCCATTCTGCCATTAATCACAGTGCTGTGAAATACCCAACTAAAGATTATCCATTCTTTCGTCTGGCTAAAAAACCTGCTAGAAAACTGATTTATGAATGAGTTTTTGTTTTCTTAACATTTTAGGTCAAGGACAGAAGTGTGAAATGGCTGTGGTCACTGAAATCTTGATTGCTAGGAGTTTGCTGGGCTGCAGAACAGTCTAGATTTAGTTATTCATACACGTGTCCTCCATTCTTTGTTTTTCAGTGTGTGTCCAGTAAGCGTTCTTGGTACTCTTCTAGACACATTTTACTGCAAACCATATGCTCTTTTGTTTGTTTACTAATTTTCAAGCTTTTTAAAAAGATCATTTTCACTGCCAGCAGAGTCATATTGCTCAGAAAATGCAAATAAACAAAGACACCTGAACAAAATACCACAGAAATGTACCTATTTTTATGATTGCTCTGGTGGTGGTGCTGATATCTAGTTCATCACTAGATAAACATTTGCTCAAAGCTTATATTTACTAATAAGATGACAACTTTAAAGTCCCATTTTCCTAATTTGTTCCAGTCATTCCTGGGTACTTGGATTCACTGAAGACTTAAGGAAGGGATGGGAGCACCCACACTGCTTCTGTTACTGCAGTACTGTGGGACAAAGGAGTAGATAGAAAGTTTGACACATAAATCAATAGATCCTTTTGTTGTAGTGGGAAGAAGATATTAGCAAAACCATTAGTACGCTAAACAGCAAACTCTATGCTGAGTGCTGACTTCATATGCAGGAATTAGTTTATCTTCTCATTACCATTTGAGGAGGCTTCTGTCCTTGACAGAATGGATACCACAAGGGCAGAAATCTTTCATGAGGGTCAAAACCAAGTATAATGAAAGACAAAGTAAAAGGAGTAATCATTTAAAGGAGGTCAGGCACTAACCAAATGAAACTTTTTGCACTGCAGCAGACCCCAGGACCAGGGTCCTCTTGGTCAACAGGTCAAGTACTGCACTTCTTCCCAGAGGAGTAAGCCTCCAGGCAGATGTGGGTGTAGCTCTGATATTGTAGACATTTTTTAGCCTCCTCACCCCAACTGATTATAAGGAATGTGCAAAAACAAATGACTGACCCCCAGCTCTCAGTAATGCCCAGGAGTGATGTACCGAGCTAGGTTGAAGGGATGGATTTGTATATTCCTCCGTTCACTGGCCACTTTCCACAAAAACCCAAATACCTTGCCACTGTGTAAACTTTGACAAGTCAATCTTCACTGAAAGCTTATGAAACAAAGTAGGTCACTGGTGCGTAACTGAAGGTCAATACATTGCCATTTGCACATGGGATTATAATTTGTAAGCATATTAGCTTTTCTAGAAGTGGTACACATTCCATATCAAGTCTGTTTTTCAGACAAGTAAACTTCAGACAACATTAGTAGTCTGTGTTCAGAAAAAAATACTATAATGGCTCATTGGGTAACAAAACTATTTCCTTCTCACCTAAAGGGAAAAATAGATTTCTCACAGAAACAAACCTTTTTTTTATAGAATAAAAAGATAAGAGTTCTCACCTTACAAACTCTCCCAACTCGGGAAAGGATTGTCTTGTCAGACGTGCCACTATCTTGTGATATTTCTCGGAAAAAGAAGTAGATTTTGTCATCATCTGGATTATAGGTGTCCGGGATAGGAAATGTTCCAATGAATTTTGCTCCTAGAAGTTCCCACCAAAAAAAATTTAAATTGTGAAGAAAAGTCTTATACTTGATACTAAATTTCAGTTTCAATATCTGTATTTGTTGTGCATCTTCCAGTAAACCAAAAATATCACCGTATAGACACAGAGTATTTATTTGTAGTGTGATGGTTTTGTGTATATATTTTACTACCACTTGCATAAATATACAGCACTGGTTATCACTCTCTGTATGAAAGTAGGATGACGTTTAGTACAAAGTATTGCCTACAAAAATCTGTCTTATTGCTTTTTTCACCAATATCAAGCTAAGTAGAATTTCCCAAATCACACAGTAGAATATAAATTAATTTAATTACACATTGCAGCAGTTATGAGTACAGAAATACACTACTGTTTACTACAGAAAGCTTGCAAAAAATCAATATAAATGATAGCTTTTCCAAGTTAAAAGTTTTCTACATATCTGTGCTATAACAATCTTACTGACTAGATCTACCAAATCCAACATGGTGCCATGCTGGCATGCCCAAGTTAGCACACTAAACTCCGCAACTGACTCATCGGTCTTAAGGACACTGTTCCTTGTTGTGCATGAAAACATTAGCTATATCAATGTAGCTGTCTGTTTGGGTTATTTAAATTTCCTTTTTGTTAGGAGTGTAACAACATACCTTACCCTTACATGCTGAGCAGTTTTACGACTTCTGGTCTTTTCCAAAGCACGTTTGACTGTCTCTGCCTGAACCCTATAGGCTTGTTGATTGGGCTAAGAATTGAATACATGTTCTTCTCTGTGTTCCTTGGCCCTGTTGTTCATGATCTCCCGTCCTGCTCTACCTGCTCACCAATTGTGGTGGATTATTTTGTTTGTTTGGTTGTTGTTTTTTTTCTTCCTTTTTTTTTTTTTGATTGTTTCAGTTTTGCTTTCTTTTTAATTTTGCACTAAAATCAGAATTTAAAGGAGTTCCAAGGAACCCTGACTGCAGCAGAGCAGGCAACAACTTTCTCGCAAAAGTGAACCAGATACATGGGGAAGTGATTTTTAAGATATTCCCCAATGCGCTACAATAGATGAGCTCTTTTGAGGGCACTTGGATCAATGACGTTTTTCTTTAAACAGAAGTGGTTATACAAATACAGTGTAAAGAGACCCTTGACTCTAAAACACATTCTTTCAGCAATAAAATACACAGTCTTTGTCCTCATAAGCAGACAGGCTGCAGTAGAAAGCAATGGAAGGATGGCGTAAAGTGGCAGAGCAAACAGAGCACCCTGGTGATATGTGGGGAATACTATTATCAGCTTTTACTGTATCTTCATGCCTTTGTCCTTTTTCTAATTGTTGCTTTACATTAGCCTCGAGGAATTTTCACCATGAACTCTATAGTACACACAGAACAAAAAGAGGGTCCTTGATTCAAAAGTTCACAGTGGAAGGCTTGAGGCAAAATGGGATGTGTTAAGTGCTGAATGTGCACCTTCATGACAGAAGAGTAAATTTATGGGTAAATCTATGGGTCAAAATAGCCACAGTGTTGCTTCCATTTTAAACCTTTCTGACACTGGAGAATGGCGTCAGTAGAAAAATGAAATGATGCAGGCATCAAGACCTATAAATTTAAGTTAGGATTTCAAAATGAGTCTAAATAAAATATTCAATTACCCCTCAGAGTCTGTAAAGCTACTTCAAAGATTAGATCTCTAGGCGTGAATAAATACATAAATATGCTTCCAGTATGGTTTCTTAAATATGTCGTTATCTAAACAGTCATTTAATAGGAAAACCTGTGAAATACTTCTATAGCATTCATTTGAATTTCACATAGATTTTTTTTTTTTTTTTTAAAATCAGCATTCACAGAACAGAACTCTAAATAGATGGGTTTTTTAAGTTAAATTTCATTGCTTTACTTGGCAAAACAAATGCAAAAACAAACGTCTCAATACCAAGTCCTAGAATGCATTTAGAAGAATCTCTAACAAATTAAAGGAATACAAATATTTTATTGTTTTAAATCACAATGGAAAACACTGAAAGTTAATTCCAAACAAAAATACACTGTAAAAGATATGAAGATAAAGAGACAGAAAACAATTAAACATGATCTGAAAAGCACATTACATTCTGCAAATGAGATCTTTGTCTCATCTTTTGCAATCCATCCATACAACATCGAAAAGTGTGTTTAAACCTACTGTGAATTAGTTTTTTTGGATTATTTGCATGGTAAACAAATTATACCAGGATGATTTTAAACCATTGTTTGTTTTCCCATACACACAGATGTCTCTCCTAATTGCTTCAATAGGAGGTTTCTCCACATACTACTTTCATGGCTAGAATTTATGTAAACAAAACAGGGAGCTAAAGTCATCCTGATCTTCGACAATAGATGGTACAATAAATTCAGGTGTTGCACGTGCTTTTTGAAACATGCTCTTGTGGCCTAATGGGAAGAGCTGTTACACCTTGTCCTTCACTGATAGATTTGCTGGAGTGGTTGTGTTTGCTGTTAGTTACCTGCTGGCTATCACAGCTTTCTAACACCAGCAGTAGTTTTAGACAGTACAACCATGCATGGCTTAATCAGACCTACAGAGAAGTAAGATTCATTAGACTCAGGAAAAAGAGGACAACAAAGGAGTAGCAAATCGCAGAACAAGAATAAATGAAAAACTAACCCAAAACTGTGAGAGGCAGAAGATCTTTGCAGTTGGGCTGCCAGAAAGAAATATGGGGCATGATAAAATGCAAAGGACAGTGCTCATATTTGCCTTTAAGCACCTAGAAGTCAAGCTCATCCAGGTCCTCTCTCAGGGAGGGACAGAAGGAAGAAAATCACAATGAATAATCCTATTCTAAGACAGATTCCTACAATAGGTGGGGTGAGTCACTCTCTGGAAGTGTCACCTCTGTCTGTAAATTACAGGCAGAGACAAGCATAATGACTGAGCTCAGACAGGATGCTAACTTTTGCCTTTTAAAGCTAAGTGAGCTGAATCCCATCCAAATTCGCAGGATATAAAGAAGTCATTGCCTGTGAGTCTTTGCCCTGGCAAAGACAACTAAATTGCAATGAAGAAAAAAAAAAAAAAAAAGATGAATGTGATTCAGGGAAGTGTTCATTCCAATTATGGCTGTAGCTTCCTATAAATGAGGGAGGAATGTGCAGCTGTTTAGTTCATGCCTGTATGTAGGGCTTAGGTGTCCCACCACAGGACAACCTCCTCTGTCTGCTGGACTGGAGCAGGGTAGACTTGGTTCCAGTGGGCAGCTTTGCCATCTGGAGCGGGGCCACCAGCTCCACATGTCTCATCCTTGGCCATGGCCATGCCCAGGGGTGAGCCAGTTCCGGTCAGTGACTGTGGTAGCATCTGATTCTTCAGCTCTGCAGGAGAAGGGCTGAAGTCTGAGCAGAGGCAGCATCCCGTTTGTGTTCAGTGCTGCTGCATGCAGGAGTATGAGCCTGTGCAAGCATGAGTCATGGGAAAGATTAGCTGCCTTCCTCCCTTTCTCCTTTGTGGAGCTGCTATTCAGTCATTGAGATTAAGACGTCTTAATTAGTCAAGATAGAGATGCCCTGCAAGGAACTGGAAGGTATCCTACACATTTTTCCCTTATGTTTTGTCTTTCTCTCCCTTCTCCCAGGAAAGAATAATCCTGTTTCCAGAAAGAGAATAAGACTAAACTTTAAAAATATTAAGGTGCATTATAGCAAAACTTCCTCAGCCCTCCGGAAAAAAAAAGAAAACAACAAGTTATACATTTTATGCTTATCCTAAGTAAAACATGAGTCATGCCTGGAAATAATTTATTTCTAATTGTACAATTACTGAAGTATGTACAACCTTTCCTGGAGGTCTAACATATACTTGGTAAATGGGTGGTAGATTTAGGGAAGTAGGGATTCAGATGGGATGGGGGTTTTACACCTGAAATTAAGTAAATCTTTTTTTTTTATATATATATACCAATATCAGCTGAAAGCACAAATATATGCAATTGATAACATTACACAATAAACTAGAAATACATTTGCTACCCTATGGCTTCTTGCAGAAATGATCCCATCATTTAAAATTGCACTCAAACTTTTCCCCAGCCTTAAAAGGACTGTTTCAAAATATTAAAAGCACCTAGTTTATATATATGCCTCTTAGTATAACACTGCATGGATTGTGTATGAGAAGCCTTACACAGAGTATGGCTGTAGATTTTTATATGGCTGGAAAGAAGGTAAACCTGAAGAATACAGGGGTCTTCAGTGTTTATATAGTGTGGGATAATTTTCACGCCACAGTCTAGCACACTAAAGCACTTTTTCAAACCCAGACATATTAATATATTATTCTCTGTAGAAAACTTTCACAAATAAAGATGCTTTAAGTGAAAACAGAGTAAAAAACAAATCTAAAACAAAAAATGAAGAAAGGCAGACACTTCGACACCAGCCTCCAAAATAAAACACATCATCAGTTCTCAAACCTTTAGTTATTCCTGTGTTCTTATACCATTCCCTTGCCTTAAACTGTTCATGAAGAAACATTAGTAGCACAAAGAAATCTTTGGAATTGGATGCTTAAACTGTAAGTTCTTTTGGGCTGAGAACTGAACCCTGTGATGCTCATCAAGGTGAACCTATACTAATGAAAACACCAGATGCTCCTCAGGACCAGACTGCAGTAAATCTTTCTTGTTAGGATATTATATCATCCCTTAGGAAAGCAGCTACCCCAACTATCTTTCCATGCTGAGCACCAGCAGGCTGCTGGTGATAAAACTGGATATTCAGTTTCACAGGTAGTTGCCATTAGAGCAGTTGCCTGCTGGAAGGACCCATTTTGGTCCCTATTGCTTACAGCCCATTTCTGGTCTACATTGCACAAGGGATGTGTAGAAATAGAGAAATGTGATAGGAAAGGTGGGACAATAAAGGTTTTGAAGATAGGAGATGAAAGTGGGGTAGGTCAGCAAAATCAGGTGTGAGATTTTTCTATCTGGCCAAAGGACTGTTCCTATTTGTAAAAGTAAAATGACTTTAAGTGTCTTCTCCTTTCCTACTCATCTCCCAGCAGAAATCCTGAGGTTATGGAGTTTTATCTAGACAAAAATGCAAGGAACAGCTTAGAAAAAGGGAGAGAAATAGAAAAAAAAAAAAAAATAGAAACAGAACACTTCCTCTGACTGAGGTCTCAAAGAGTTAAGAGGCAAAATTATCCCTTTCAGAAGTCTCTGCTGGGAAGACAACTTAACCCTGTGGTCAGCAGGCCCTGGCTTTACAATACACCCACAATAGCTACACAGGCCTCCTGAATCAGGGCCAGTGTTGCCACATCTTTAAAGACAGTTGACGGCTTAAAGGGGGATGCTTTAATTGAGCAGGGTTAGGTTGTGAGCTAAGTTTTCCATGTTACTCTGTGTGTGGTTTGAGACTGGCTGGGTGTAAATGCAGTCAGTTTTTTAGAGGGTTTACTAGCTCAGAATGTTTCTTAACAGGCAAGAAAAAGCAGTGTTTTCCTTGGGAAGCTATTTTAGGGTGCCCTTAGTGGTTTTAAATGATCCTCACAGCAACAAAAGGTATTTTTCCCCCTCAAAAAGGAAAATAAAATAAAAAAAAAGACCTCCTACCTAAAACCATGGAATTTCTAGTCTGTCATTTCAACATGCTATAGGGAGCAGCTTTTAACAAGTGATCAGAAAAAAAGGCTTAAAAAATTATTCCAACAAGGCTGGAAATAAAGTTATGGTATTATTCCAATTACAGGACTATATACAGATGTATAGATCAAAGACGGGAAGAATGGTTAGGCCGTACACCCCTAGTCTTTCCTTAATTAGCATTTTCACCTCTGTGTCTTTTCTCATGTACATTTTTGTTCCACTGAGCTTTTTTTAAAAAAGCCTACGTAATCCAAAGATACCATGATAGAATATCTATATTTATAGTAACTGGACATATATTTATATAAGAAAGGGCTTATTAACTTCAGAGAGGAAGGGACAATGCAAATGACAACAGCATATGTTTAGGATCTTACCAGTAAGCCAGTAATGTTCAGAAATGTCAGTTCTGATGTAATGGTGGTCGTGAGAAGGGCCCAGAGAACGTGTTAGAGCAGTGTCTTTGCCAAGGAAATCAGAAGCTGTTCCAGCATAAAGATATTCATCTGCAAATGAAAAAAAAAAGATAGGGTTTCTACAGCTGTGGAGTAAACAAAATTAAAACTATTTGTGTTTTGTTGAGGGAACAACACCTGCATTTAATTGGCCTATAAAGTAATTTAATATTTTAAAGTATTATTGACTTATATTTTAATGGGATTTGGGATTCTGTGAAGCTACTTACATTTAAATAGACGTAATATTTGTAATTATTATGTCTGAGAAGTGAAGGAGTCCAAGTCAAATTTTCAAACCCTTTAGGCACTCAGAAAAGTAAATTTTCCAGGCTTTAGTGCATGCTGGGCCCTTAAGAGTATAAAGATATATTTGAAATGAGCATCTTGCCTTATGAGCACTGATCATGGACCTGGGGGCTCTGGGAGGGACACAACCATCTATCCATTCAAGCTTTAATAGCTCTTGTGTCCCAGACTTGCCACAGCAATGGTTTTGCTGCTCCTGGGCTTGAGCTACTGAACATGATGGATGCTTCACTATGGGAACTTCACAGCTTGTCCTTTCCTGGCATCAGGATCTCCATCCAACACTTCATTCACAAAGAGGAATTTAGGTACTATGGGAATTCTTCTCAAGTACGTAATGCGTTAATGGTAGGAATATGGATACAGACCCAATTGTGACCATTTTAACATAGCAAGTGGTCTCACTAAAATAAATGAGACATCTTGCTTGAATAAAGGAGCCAGAATTTGTCTCACAAGGAAACTATATCTATAATACAGTACAGTGTCCTTGCGGCAATTGCAGTTACTATACAGTCTTTTGTCAGCATGTGCAATGTAAAACTTCACAACCTTAAGAATTGCACAATATTTTATATTTTCTTTCAGATCACAGTACTTTTCTAAAAGGAAGCAAAGAAACAGTAACACCGTAATTTTTTTTACTTCATAGTGCATTTTACAATTTTTTTTTTTTTTTTTTTCCAAATAACAAGATTTATTGGTTGGAGGAGTTTGTTTTTTGTTTAAGGACTTACAACAATAAATCCTTGGAGTTTGTAAAAATAAAAAAGGTTAACATTCATAAACAATAATCATATAAAAATCTATATGATACATAAAAATCCCCTTCCAGGAATTCTTTCTCCAGGTTTTCTGATACTCTGGGTGGGAACATTTCACAAGATCTTTTAGAAAGAAGTTCTTTGTTGAGAGTGAATGCAGAATAAATACCATTCAACATAGATGTTTGTGTTTTCATTTGCAAAAGATGTAAATGACTTAAAAAATAAGATCAAAGGGAAAAAAGAAAAGAAAAACAAAACCACAACCCACAATCCACAAGCACTTTATTTGCCAAAGAAGATCTATCAGCTTTCTTTTTACCTCGTTATTATTGTTACTTATGTATTATTTCCATGACAGTATTGGAAAACACATCTTTCAGACAGCATGTCGCCTTTGTAAAGAAACAATAGTGCATTCTGAAAGGTATTTGTCATAATGAGGAATGGGCAGGGTAATTGGTGTTTGCTAACTGACAGGCACTCAGTGATCAATAAATCTGAAGGGCCAACAGAAATTCTCCATCCTTGCTTAGGCTCTGCTGACAAGGCATTTTCAGCACTTCTCTCGCTTTTTGATATCTCTCATTCCAAGTTCCAGTTATGTCCAGAACAGCTTTAGTGAGCAGTAATTTGTAATAGAAGATGGATGACAAGCAGGTGGTTTTTCAGTCAAAAAGTCTAGCTTTTCACATTTGTCTGTGGAATTTATTTGGGGTGAAATGATGTGTGGAATTCAAAGCGAGATTACAGATATTTATGAAGATTTCAAATTACACATTTTTATGAAGAGTTAAAATGACACAGTTTTATTGACATACATATATGAATGAAAATATAGTGAAACATTTTTTAGCTCATATATGTGTAACGGTTTTCAAAGTGCTTTCTGAAGGATACAAGTAATATTTATGACCATTTAGTAGGTAAATAAAACTAAGCAGAGAGAAATCGCATGCCATCGGTGGCAGAGATGGAACTGCATCCCAGTGCAGTATCTTACCCGTGAGCTATACTGCTCTTCTAGTATTCTTGGGAACAAAATAATCATCAAAAGATAGACCATTCTCTGGTCAGGCCTGTAACTCTTTACAATGCCCATTGTACATTATTGCAAAGCACTTGACAGCAGCCACAGACAGAGAAGGGATACTAGAAACTCTGACCATTAATTTTATCTAGCTTGAAAATTCTTATGTACTGAAGTTCATGTTTTAGTTAGCTGAAACACAGCAGCTTCTGCATTTCACAAGATTTAATAGAGCAGTCAAAGCACTAGAGTGCTACTGAAATTAGCCAACACTATAATAAATCATGGGGTCCTATTGCATTAAAAAAAAAAATAAAAAAAAAGAGAAAAAAGTTGAAGTTTCTAGAATCTCATTTCAAAAATAGACTTCACGGTCATTAAACAGTACTAGGGGTCCCTGAGAAGAATAAGTGCTGGCTTTAATCTATTGTCTTTAATAAAGGAAGTCCTGCCCCATCTCTTGGGTCAGATTCACAAATCATCTATCTTATTATCTGAGAATAAAGACTGAACATTAGTCATATTCTTTTTATAACGCAGAGTGACCAATACTTCAAAGCATTGTCACCACTGCTCTTTGACTGTAAATGAAAACGTCATGGCGCTTCACTCTTATCTTGTATTCATGTGCTTGACGGACAAGTTAAATGAAAATTGTCCACAGCTATGAACGAAAGCATGACAAAAGTCTCTCTTACAGTGATTTGAAATCCAGAGGTCAAGCTGACATTCCTCGGCACCAAATGTCAGACCACACAGAGCTGTGATGCACGCAGCAGGCAGATCTCGCTATCTTGTTCCCGGGCTTCCAGCTTCAGAAGTGGCTACTCAAGTAAATAGAAACCTCAAAAATGTATTTATGGAAATAGTGGATGTCAGCAGACTTCAAAGGGCAGAACATATTGATAATTGCAAAAAGAGGCCCAGAAGCACTTGAAACATTGTCTGTCTGTGTGTTTTTTTTTGCTTTCTTCTTAAAGGAGAAATGACTGGGTGAGGATGAAACCGCCTTCCTGCTCAAGTGGCAAAGGCTTCACAGCCACTCAAATGTCTCTGTGTTGCTGCACCTCCAGCCCTCTGGTGTCTGCAGACTGAAGGCTCCCTCAGCTCCAAGAGCACAAACCAGCATCAGAAACACAACCAGAGGAGCTTCAGCCATGGCATCTGCTGAGCCTTTGACCCCAGACTTTGCGTTATGAACCCATCACACATCTGAGAGAAGCAACTGGCTCTGATGGTTTCTTACCTGCCATCACCGAAGCAAAGGGCTGCTGGGGATCAAAAGGGCATTTCAACCTGCCAGACTCCAAGTTCTGACTGTCCAGCCGGAAAACCGTTTCCTGAGAATAAACACATATTCATTATCCTGGTGTGGCTGCAGAGAAAAACTTACTTAGACGGACTGTTCTACTAAGATATGAAGTGAAGGTGTATTAGATCACGCAACTGTCATTTCAGCATTGATATTTACTGTCTGTGCCTCTGTTTTCTATCTGAATTTTTTTCACTTATCATTTTAATGTATCCTGTTTACTCTATAGTGAAGCACAAAACTAAGAAAAACACAATTCTTTTCAGAAAAAAAAAAAAAAGATGCATTGTTCATTTCCATTTAGATTAAATGCTGGATTGTACTTAAAAGGCACTGGCTTCTATTTGGAAAAGTGCTGATAGAGTGTATTGCAACAGGAGACCCAGAAGGGATTCTGGCTGACTTCTAAATTTCTCCAGGGACTGCTGAATAATGTTTGTGGCAGATACAGTTCAGCCCCTTTTAAATGAAAGCAGCATATGCTCTCTCGTGTTATTTTTAACAAGGCTAGTGATACAAGAGATATCAGAACAGATCCTTGTAGTTCCCAAATACAGTGTGATTAATTCCTGGGTCGCAGAACTAGGACATAGAGGAAGATAAAGAAAAGACATTATTTAAAAACTATTCCTGATCTTTTCAGTGGGCAATCAACAACTCCATTGCTATAAGTAGCAATTTGAAGCTTTACTGTTGTTGGGAATTGCCAAAATGAATGTTTTTACTTGTTCCTTTCACTGGTTTCCTAAAAGAGCACTTAACTTGAAAACCACAGTGAGTCCTTTCGAAGACAAATTGGTTGCTCAGAGGAGTTAACTGAAGTATTTGCAGGTATAGAGACTTGATTTTCAGAATTCTGCTGCTGTTAGAGAAGGCAGACTGCCAACAGAAAGAAGTACGGTTAACATACTCTTCGACCTACAGTGATATCGAAAATCCCACTAGTGTTCAGAAATCAAATCATTGTGGGTTTAATGTCTACTGTAGAGACACAACTTTTGAAGTTAGTTTAAAAAACCCAAAACACCTCTATGATTTAAACAACTACTTTAAAAAGGGTAAAGTGATTTTAATTATTTGTTTCTGTATCTCTGCCTTTCAAGAGGACTGAAGAATACAAATGATAGCTAAGTATGCCCAAAGATGGCCACATAGGATCAGATTTCACAACACATTAATTCATCCTTAACGTACATCGGATTATAAATGACCAAACTTTTTTATTTCACTGAGGTGTCTCCTAAACTGTCTAGGCTCAGAAGACAAAAGCCCAGGATACTGATTAATTAAGCTCCTTAAGAGAAAAGAAAAATTCAATTCCAATCTATGAACATAAATTCCATTTCCTCCAGCAATCCTGGCTGATACAAAACAAAATACAATAATCAAACAACAATACTTTTTATCTTCCCAAATATGTGGGATATCAGGTAAACCAAATTCTCAGGTTACTGAAGTGAGTCAGAGCACACCAAGTACAAAGCTAAATTAAAAATTAAGATTTTTTTTTTTTTTTTTTTACTATGTTAGTGTCCCATTCTTATTTTTTCTAAGATGTGCAGTCCTGAGCTGCTCAGAAGATCCTTTCCATATTGCATGAAAAGGGGTTGTCTCCAAGTCCAGCAGTACTCAAGGGACTGAAGGCTTTATAGATCAGCATCAAATATTTCAGACTTCACCCAGACAAACTAATGGACACTACCAGCCATTCACACAGAATTAATCTCCCGCTTTCACTTTGGACAAAGCTTTCAAAGAAAAGAGCATCCCTTGGAGAGCTGTGGCTGACAGCACCAACCAGTCCAAGCCTCTTCTTCACCAGCCAAGAGAAGTTTTGGCAGCAACTTCAGCAATAACAAGACCAGAACTTTAATCCCCTTTAATTGTGTGATACCATAGGGGATTTGTACTGCTTCAAAAGCAGTATCTGCTGTGGTTTTCAGTCACCTGACCCACACTGTTTTCCTCTCTGTTTTCACAGCACTGGCCCTGGTCAGCAGGCTACTGGGCAGATCCACCAGCAGCTTTCAAAGGTCAGCAAGGCACTGCCTGGTTTCACAGCCTCCGTGAAGCCATCTCAGGCCCTGGATCTCCCAAGCATCCCACAGGTTCCTGTAGAGGCTGCTAATTACCAAACATCCATTATCCATTCTTATAACTCAAAGATTAAAAAAAAAAAAAAGGTGGGGTACACACTGAAAGAACAGATTTGCAATAGAAGTGCTTTGAATTACCACTTAGGACTCCTGGTAGGAGGCATTTGCAGCTGCCTGTCAAATTCATGTCAATAGGTCTGTCCTCAGGACCCTCCTGCCATGCCGCATTTATCTGGAGAGGCAGGACCAGGACAGTGAATATAGGTGTTTGGGATCCAAGAAGGAAAGGGGAAATATACCTCATGCCATTCAAAGCTGTTAATTCAGTAAGAGGTTGTAGAAGAGATGCACCATCAGAAGGGGCACAAGTAGTGCTGAACACTCTCCAACCTACCACTGCAGCTGAGCAACCAGGAGGAATGCAGGAGAGGGAGGACTGTGGGACAGTGAGGGGATTAGGAAATACAATACTGGGATTCTTCTTCTATTTCCTCTCATAAGGTAATAGGTCACATCTAATTGAGACAGACCCCTTGTCTAGACTGGCTGCCAGACTGAACAATCAGACCAAATCCATAATTTCATAATGTCTGATGAAAACAACCTTCACAAATGAAGTAGTTAAAGGTGCAATGGTAGAGTGAATAAGGCATCTTGCTAATGACCCTGAGATGGAACAGAGTTTTACTTATACTCTTGCTGAGAGCTGCTGTGTTCAATTCAGCTGTGTATTTGATCATTCAGGCTAAGGAATCAGCATGGTACAAAGGATCTAAAAGTTCATTTGCTTCATCTGGATATTTAAAGTAGTGAAGCAAAGAAGCCTACAAAATTATTTCATCACAAGCCCAATTATACAGCATATACCAAACAATACCAGGAGCATTAATGGCTTATTGGAGGAAGAATACCACCATACAGATTTCAGGCAGCTTCAGTTTTCTGTAACATAGGCAGCCTCTCTGGAGTGATCAACCAACCCACCCACAGATTTTTATGGAATATAATTATGGGTCTCAGTTTGGTCAAGCATTCATACCTTTTTTTTTTTTTTTTTTTTACTTTGTTTTTCTGTGAACATCTGCCCCTGATACCGTAAGTTGGAATAACTGCACTGTGTGCATACTTCAGGTTATCACACTTAATAATATATCATTAGAGGTCATTTCTTGTGTTCCAGAGTTTTACTGAGACCCAAAGAAAAGACAAAGCTATTTCTATAGTGGAATAGAAAGCCTGCACCACAGGCAAGCAGCCAGACAGGTCACATCTCAACACCCTCTGAGAACAGGGCTGGCATTATAAATATAGCCAAGGTGTTATACATATAGGAGTTAAAAAGAGACTTGTGTACTAAGTGGCTGCTTGACACAGCACCAAAATGCTTCTGTTGTGGGGGTTAGGTCTCAAACATTTACCACTTAAGATAGAGATTTCTTTGTCACCAGCAAATGAAGACCAATCAGCTGCTAACTTCAGTTCAGGAATATGCCACTAATGATGGAAGATACCCAACAACTACTTAGTGACAGGACTGCAAAACATCTGCAAAGTCGTGAGGTGCTGTCCTTGGACTCAGGCTCAGAGACCCTTTACAATTTCTGTATCACAAGGAATACAAAACCATCTCTGTTGACCAAGGGTGTATATACATTAAAAAAATAGACCTACAAGTGTCATGAACTCTGTGTGTGTGTGTGTATGAAAACAAAAAGTGTGTGTGGAAATGACTTACTATAAAGAAAGACATCTGGGTTAAATGTTCTCTTCACTTAGTTAATCATATGAAAGTGTCATTCTGAAGAACTTTGTGCATTAAACTTTACTGAGGAAAGTGCTTTGTTCAAAAAAGATATGCACATATCAAATGTGAGAACACGAGTTCCTGTCTGACCTGCAAAATCCACCATTTACCCTGTTATTTACACAAGCTGCTGTCAGTTCATTTTTTACACACTCGTGTAGTATTTTCCAATCTATGATGAATGCTAAACAAGATGGGGGTTATTCCTTGATATGTCAGAGTAGTGAGGAAATAAATTACCTCTTTGTGTGTTCCAAGTTCAATGTATCCACAGAGAGGGTGAAACGCTCCTGTGCCGCAGACATAAACATGGGTTCGGTTGTAGGGCTGAAGAACCCTGATAAAATTGGCACATTCTGTCTATTGGGAAAAGAAAGAGAAAGGTTATTTTTATGTCTGTTCTTCTCTTTCACATTATAGGTACTAGGTTTTATAGATACTAGGTTATAGCTGTAGTATTGGTGCATGTAAACTCAGAACTACTGTAGCAGAGACTGTTTACTAAAGAGTTCAAAGTTGTGACAGATACAATTTTGCAGTGGCTATCTCCTAGGCAGTTCATCAATCAGACTTGCAAGCCTAATTCTTCTCTAATGTCTACAGCCATGAGAAGCAATGTGGTTACAGCACATTTTGGAGAATATCTACTCAGCCTGTGTTGTAACAAACATCCCCTGTTAACAACTGAACAGAGGCTGGATAGACACTATGTTAGTCTGGCTGCCAATCCTCCTGCCTTTGCTCCCAGTGCAGGGTTCTGCACAAGCTTTAACACCAAGAATTGCATGATAGAAATTGTGCTAGACTGAAACTTCAACATACTTCCAAAGGTATGTTTTATGTATGAGTGAATTTTCTTCGCACCAACCACATCCTATTGGTCACTTTTATTTGGGCATTTTTGAGTCTGAGAGGATGCTCAGGTCAGTCCTGGGTTTGGTCCTTGCTGGTGCATAGCACAGGTGGCTTCCACACACTTAAAGGATTGGTGGAAGGGCTTGCTTCAACCTTCCTCAAAATTAAATAAATACATATACATATAACAAGGTACTTAGGAGGAAATACATGAGAGTTATTCATAGGTTCAAGCTACACCTGAAAGGCAAACTGCAGAGACAATGTAGGAAGCAAAAAGGAGATATTTATAATCTATGTGCAAAAAAAAATATTCCCCTTTCTGGTCCCTTTCCTTTTGTCTTAGTTTAGAAATAGATCAGCACAAATCCTCCATATAGACTGGTATCAGAATTTTCCCAGTGCTCAGCAGAGGTGTTGTTTAGGTTTTGTCTGCTGTAAAGATAAGGATAGCAATAAGTCAGGATAAAAAGTAGAAATTCCTCAGACAGAGAGCTGAGAGAGTGTTTTGAGCTGGCGTCCACCTTGGTAACAGACAAGCTGGATAGAAACCACAGGATTTGTGGAGAGAAAGAGAAGAAATTTTATTATACAGCCAGGAAATGTTTACATTTATAGTGTGCTCTAGACACATGATATAATCTGTGCTACCCAAAAGAGACATGAAACTTTACTGTATATATGAATGCACCTTAAATACAATTCCTAAAGAAGATTTGTGATTCCAGGAAAAAGCTAATAAGTCAGAGATTGTGTTTTAACCTTAACTGCAAGTGGCTGCAAATTAAGTTAATTGGTACTCTGCTCTGCTACTCTGTTTCGTTAATGAATTATAATGAAGTTACATTCAGGATATTCCCAAGAAAAAAGGAGCAGTTTGCTGGGAAAGAGAAGATTTCAGAGGAGTGTTGCCTGGCATACATTTCAGAGGAAAGTCCATCTCTCAATTGCATTTACTACATACAAGGATGGCTTAGCACGATTGCTGCTTGCAACGTTTTTTTTCTTGAATCATTAACATTTAGAGAAAAGATAGAAATATATATATATATATATATTTTTTTTTTAAATAAGGAAAACACAGTTAATTAGTTCAGGAAAAAGGTGTAACAACAGCTTACTAACCCATTCTTTGCATTTAGGAACAAATACACAGATATATAATATCATATACCATACTTACATGGGCATCTTTCCCAGCTAATTTGCATAATTCTACCTTTTCTTTTGCTGCAGGCCAGTAAATCTGTAACATAGTTAAAATAAGACAAAGATTATGACTACTTTGAAATTGTCCTGTGACTGTAGTTTATTTCCTTGAATGAACAGTTAAAACAATTTATTTATGCTGAAGGAATTGGAATGTCCATTGAAATGAACATGACTTCAAATACAGGGATCCATTACAAAGATGAAAAGGCTCTATATCAAGATGCCTGTTCTTGGTTCATTTCTTCATCAGAGTATTTTAAAAAATACTTAGGTGATTTGGCTAGCACACCTTGTCACCACTAAGAATTGTATGTTTTTCTGATGATGAACCAAGTCACCTTAAAACTGAACTGAACTGCAAAACAAGACAAATTGCATTTGTGATTAAATTGGTGTAGTGAACTTGGCCAATTACTGCAAATTTTCAAATGAAAATGACTTATATTAAAAATACTAAAGGTAGCTCAAGGAGAATTTGTAGAACAAAAAGTATATTTGCTGCACTGCAGAATTTTGTAAACTAGGTTTTTGGTGTAGATGGAGACAGATGGCAAATTACTATCAGTTACTGTAACCCCAATTGTATTAGTGAAGAAATATCAATGAACAACAACTCAGATTATGGCTCATTGATTTCAATCACAGAGCCAAAACTGGATGTTATTTAGTGTATGTTTGATTCTCTTAAATTCAAACAGAAGCTAAATATAAAGTCTTCCAGAATCACCATGCTAAAGATAGATCTTTTTTCCTTTTCATTTTGACAGGACAAATATAATGCCATTTCTCATGATTAATAATAACAACAGAACCAAATCACCCAAATTTTTGATCAAATATTAGTTAGGAAATTGCCTCAAGTCCCAGGAACCAGTATGCAGATTAGTAGTAGTCACAGAAGCTTTAGAGTAGTGTTGAGTCTCAAACTACACTTTATAAAATATTAAATGATGAACTATTTAGAAATAAAGAATTATTATACTATACATTAAAAAAAGTCCTCATAAATGAAGGATGCACAAGTCAATGACATGCAAGAGGAGTTAACTGCTGTAATATTCCCTTTCTATCACCTAGCTGTTGGCGCCTTGTGGGACGTTGCTTGCCACATACACAGGCTCAGTCCCATGCTGTTAAGAAGGGAAAGAGTGCCCTGTGTCAAACAGCTTTATCACTGTCCAAAATCTACAGTTTGTATTCCACTCCATCTGGAAACAAGCTTTTTATTTCACTTCTTCCTTTTCTCTTCCCAGTGAAAATGGATGTATTGGCTTTCTGAAGAGAAATTAATTTCCTCTCCAGTGAATTTACAGTCACCTTGGTGATTAGAAGCTCTTAGTACAGTTAACGTGTTTAAAGTTACTTAAACCTTAACCTTTTTTCAGCAATATTTACTTAAAGTCAGAGATAAGGCAATATAACAACATCTCAGCACCAGAGCACAAATTCACTTTCTCAGAGCATTTTCTCAGAATGACGTCATGATAGCATCCAGGTACAAAAAAAGCAATCTGAAGCCAGCCACACCAGTGTGTCTGGATTACACAGTATGCAATGCCAGAAAGTACAGAGGAAAATACTGGAAGCACTGCAAAGCTGCTGGGAAGAGCTGAAAGGAGCACCAGTGAACTCATCTGGGCTCTTGCCTGGGCAGAGTGGGATTGTTGTAACATTGATCATTCCCAAGTGCCACTGGTAAAGGTGAAGGAGAGCCTGAAGTTTAAGAGGTCTTGGTGAAGAAAAGCTGATGAAAAGGAACAGCTGGGAATTTAAGATCATGGATCTCCAAATTCATTTATCCAAGCAAACTTAAGCTGAGATCTGACCTTCAGCTCCCTTGTCTGTAAGCTTTATGCCTAATTCTGCTCAAGATCTCTGTATCAGTAACAGAGAAGGCTAGAGGTTTTTCAGGCATTTTGGAGACTTTTGGCCAAAGTTTGGGCATCCAGTTAGGTAGCTAATGCCCCTCTGTAAGTTTTTGAAAATGCCCATCCCTCCCTGCCAACTACACAGAAGAACCAGACCCCTGCTTTGGGAGACACAGTTACATTTGAAGACATCTGCCTGAAGACATCACATATATTAATGGTCTTGACTCTACCAATAATTCTTCTACAGATTCCTTCATGGGAATTCATGTTTGTTGTACAAGTTGGACCAGTCAGACTAGAGATATACACACCCTCTTTTCTATGATAACCAACCCTATTCAATTATCATGGAAAAATCGATTGTTTTACTTTCTGGCTACTCAACAGTCTCAGTATTTAGCATTTTACAAGGCCATATTAGACAATGAAAAGTGAAGCTATGTTATCCAACTTTAAAATCAATTTGCAATTATATATGGGGGAGTTAAAGTGATATTTATTTGCTTTCTAGGAAAGAAATGAGAGGTTCCCAGAAACTGTCAGTTCAGATCTGTAATAGGTCAAGAAAATTGCATAATAAATAATGAGCAAAAAGCTTTTTTTTTTTTTTAATTTATTTTTTTACTAGATCACATGCTCTGCAACCATACCACAGGTTTGGTTCCCTCAAATGCTGACAGACAAGTAATTTTACTCATGTGAAATAGTGTCTCTGAATCTTTACATTCATAAGCTTCTTTACATGCATCTGTGTTGTTTTTTCTCTAACAGATGAAATTAAGCCTTAATATTATATTTTATTCAGACAAGTAACTTAGTTTCACAAGATGCAAAAAGCTAGACTAGATGCTGCAGTAGGTTCTTTTATATTTAAAATCTTTGAGATTGTAGATGTTTTGAGGCTTTTTAAGTTGGTCATTTTGTTTCATACGTTTTTTCAGTTCACATACTACATTCACAATGGTAATGTCTTATTTAACAAAGTCTTTTTCTCAAATTCTTTAAAAAGTAAAACCCCAAAGAAAGTAAAAACAAACAAACAAACGCCCAAAAACTCATTATAATGGTGGCAACATTGCTGACATGTGAAATTATAATCATGTTGTGTTACAAACAGCACAAATTATATATAATCTATATTTCACGGTTACATCTGTATCTGAAATTTCTAGAGAAATCTTAGAATAGCTTGGTGGGGTTACTGAATTTAAATCAAGAAGGTAACTAACTGAAACACATGAACTACATACTTAAAAAGGATTCTTTTCTGCCCTTAATCTTCAGTTTATTTTCCTTACAAAACATCCATATCAAAATTCCAAAGGTCGTCTATTGTCGTGATTTCCTGATTTTATCTTCTACAGGTCAATAAAAAAGATACCTTTAAATAATTCTACAAATATTTTCTTAAATTTAGCAACAGGAAAGAAATTAAAATCTCCTAATGAATGCAAGCTAATAAGTTCTCTGCTAGCAGAGTAAAAGAAAGCCTCCCAGGAGTACAAAATTACGCAGTACATAAGTGTAGGACAGATAAGGTATCACTTTAAAGGGTAGCTGAAAATTGATATCTGATTAAAACAAAACATTAAAAACCACAAAGGTCCTTCTCAGATCAGGAGCAGAGGAATTTCTAAAAGTAACATTTTTCTTTCCTCCAAACATGTATTTTTATTAAAAGAAGGGAATGAAAAGCAAAAAGTGAATTAAAAAAAAAAAAAACCAACCAACCAAACAACAACAAAAAAAAAAAAAAAAAAAAAAAAACAACAAAGCAAACCAACCAAGCAAAACAAAACAAAATGAGAAACAAACAAAAAACCCATAAATTTATATATGGATAATATATATATAATTATATGTAGATACAAATAATAGCTGGAGTTCATCTTATTTCTTATACCCTTCAGTAGCTTTGGCAAAATCTCCGCACTGTACAACATGTGCAGGTGACACCAGATTGGGAAGCATCACTAATACTGGCAATATTATGCAGAAAGAACCGAAGGACGATGAAGACCAGAATTATAAACAGTTAAAAGAAATTATGTAAAATGGTCATAAATAAATACAGATTGTAGATGATAAATAAATAAATGCACAACATCAGACTAACGAGGATCAGGTCTGTAACAATGACCTTGCTAAAGACATTGCATGAAGTATCCTACAAGACCCCTTACAGCAGGTTTGGAGCAGGTTATGAAAGAAATAACTGCTACATTAGGTACTTGCTGGTGATAGCAGGGAGTGAGACCAATTGACCAACGTGACTCCTTCCAGTCTCATGTCTCCAAGATAGCCACGATCATGCCAGCAGCAAGCACTTGAGTCTCCCATTGAGGCTGACGGCTTTCAGCAGCCCTGGGGGTTTCACTGGAGACTCTCACGTGCCTGACCCTGCACACGTGCTTCAGCACTTCTCTATCAGTGCAGTCTCTGCTACGAGAAACTCCAAGTGTTTTGTTAGTGGTACATGTAGCACCAGCAGGATGTGTCTGTGTCTGGAGTGAAGGACACCAGCTGATCAACATGTCCCGTAGCACTCACTCACTGCATTTGAGTCCTGTGAAGAAAGGTATTGCTTCCTTTCTATTTCAAAGGAATAACAGGTGGTAGAAGCACTTAAGATGAAAATGCAGTGATTTTAAACAACTACTTGATACAGCAAGAGTAAGCTCACTTTCTTCTCTTGTTTTATTCTAAGCTCTAGATATTTGTTGTACTGATACTTGAGGAAAGGCATGCAATTAAATTACAGCTTCCGGGGCATCAAAGTGTCTCATTAAGGCTTTGCGAATCATCCAGGCCATAACTCAGAAACTTAAGCTAACTGATACGAGTGTATTCCCCATATAATGCTCCAAACTGCAGCTTCCCATTGTCACACTGACATATGCAATATACTCCCCACGACAAACTCTCCTCCATGAGAAACTACTCCCTTGAATGAAAAAAAAAAAAACAAACAGATTAATGACTTATCCCAATGCGACTATAAAGCCAGCACAGTAAAGAGGGCAACATGATCCAAAAAACAGGAGACAATCTAATCCCAGTATTGCCACTACCCTACGATATGTGACAGTCAGGTCTCAATTTTCCCACTAGTAAAATGACGATAATGTGAGCTGCTTTTTTTCTTTTGCTCTTTTGTTTTGTTTTGTTTTGTTTTTAAAATTTAGTAATTCATTGTTAAAAAATGAAAATAAGAGGAAAAGAATAAGATTGAGAAGCACTGAGAAGAGATATGACAGTGATCCAATAAGGCTGTCACACTCTGCATAAGACAATATAATACATACCACAGCCCAAAACCATAAGAATGGGTGTTCATGGATTACTTCCTGAGAACTAGGACATTTGTCACTTCTATATGCTGACCCTGAGTCACTTCACTGAAAATTGCTGAAAGCACCGGAAATTTATTGAATTTCCCAACAAACGGTGGAAAGAATTAAATGGTTTATTAGTATTATTTTGCTGAAAATAAAGACTATTTAAATTAATGGATAAATGAGTTTATTTTAGTATAGCATGTATGTATACCAGTTGCTCTCTAAATACTTCACATCTGCTGCATTCATGTGTGCGGTATGGAAAGTCCACAACTTGGAGAAATTGACGGATTACTCTCATACACAAATCCTAACAGCAAGGCTACTCTAAGCAGCTTTTGTAACCAGACCCCATTGCACTTGCTGTACTCTGGAATTCAACCCCTTAAAGTCATCAGCAAACAAAATTAATATATCTGAGTTCCTTATCTGAAATTCTCCCTGTATTTGAAAGCTAACCAAACTGTCTTTAGAGTTAGATTTTTCACCTAGCTTTCTTCTAAACAGTTTTATATCATAAAAACTTAGAGATCCCTAGAAGCTAGGAATGTATTCTTAAATATCTTTTATATCTGCCACAATCATTCCTTCTTCCGACTGTTATTCCTATACTGAGGCACTAATTCCTATATCCATATATATCCAGGGAGAGATCTGACTGGAATTTTCAACTCCAATTATTTCATAGTAGCAGAGTGGATCTCTGAAAGATATCATTTGATACAGTATAGGGCAGGGCCGGGGGGAGATGATATGAGGATTGATTCAGAATGATTTGCAACACTGCGGGAAGTGCCAGTGCCAGTGTATGGTACTGTCTTATTTTTGTGGTGCTGTCACACTGAGTAAAATGTACTGGAAGTCAAAGGGAAATAACTATTCTGTATTGGGATGACAGATTCACAGAATTTTGGTAGCTTAAATTTGGGAAGTCGCTGTTAGAGTGAAACTTCTTATTAGAACCAAATGGGGTTTTTATTTTGCATCTGTCTGAGACAAAGTAAGATCCCCACATGCCACAGTTCTCCTCTTGAACTGTGACCTGCTCTCCAAAACAACTTTACAAGTAGACAGTGCTTTCAGTACTTAAGGATTTTCTGAAAAGGGCATTTTCCTGTGTGCATTATGAGCATACATGAAAGCTAAAAGGAAATGGACCAGATGCTGATTTCATTTACACTGAATTAAATCTTGAAAGTCTTCATTGCTTTTACACTTCATTTTCCACAGTACAACCATAGCAGACTTCTGACTACCATGTACTTTTCCTAAAAAGAAACCATACACCAGGATTTTTAGGGTAAATGGCATTGCTCCTGACATGTTTATCACCGCAGACTGAAGACAAATCCTACCTTTGAAAAACTCAAAGCCTAACATGAGTAAATATTTTCAGAGAGCAGGATATTGGCAGTTCTTTATAACTAAACATATGGGTAAAATATAAGAATGACAGGGGATGTTTATAGAAGCATAATTTATGGTAACAATGCAAAAGGAAATAACAGAGACACTCTTTTCCACCTAGGATTGCTGTCATTCTCGTTACTTACTGATTTCTTCACATCTTGCCCCAGTCTGTTGTATTGTGTCTGTAAACACTGTTTAAAAGCTTCCGCCTTGTCTACACAGGTGCCTAAATTTAAGTTTATCAAACAATTTTATGGAGTCCAAGAGGCTTTCAGAGGTTCAAAACAAGAGTTATGTAGTTCAATGATAAAAGTCCTCCAAGGACTAGCAAGCAAAAAGTTATCACATCTGCCTCTGGAAGTCCCTAACCTGAAGTTTCTTACACTCATCCTTCAGTTCCCGCTGTTGACCGTCTTTGGGGACAGGACACTAAACTACATGGCTACCCAGTAGAACCAGGCCTGTTTTATTGTAAATGATAGACAAGATGGATAGACAGATAGATAATACTTCTACTAATTTGAGGAGGAAGGGAAATAACTCTAAAATAGGTGGAAATTAGTATTTTATGAACCGCAAGAGCCAGAAAAGTTCATTTTGTTTAAAAAGTAGAGCCATCAGCATGCATTTACACTTGGGAAACAATTCCCCATGTGTGGAGGATCAAACTAGGCTCCTGTCAAATCTCAGTCTCATCTCACTTCTTTTCTTAGAACTTTTTCTATTCACAGAGTCTGAGAACAAATGAACATGATCCCAGATGGACCCATGATCATCCTCCTCCAGTTCTACTGGGTTTATTCTACACTTAGTACTCCTGCCTCCACTTCCATAACTTTAGATATCTCCACTGGTTTCCATGTGACATACAGAATATGTAGCATGTATTTGGTTAGGCAAGACCAATCTTGGTGTTACTGTGTTTCAAGACTGCACTAAACATCTCCAATTCTCTGTGCATTCCAGAGGCTCTGGCTTGATGGCAAGAACCAAATCCTCCCTTGAATGCTGGTTAAATTCCCAGTGGGTTCATTCCTAATTGAGACTACACTTTGTTGTGATTTAACCCATCATGCAGCCGAACACCACACACAACTGTTCCCTCAGTCCTCCAAAGACTGACAGGAGTTCTCCCAGCACAATGAATGTAAAATTTGACTCCTATATCTGTTGTTTTACATAAATATGCATATGTTCTCCTTCCTGTAGTGGTAGGTGGGTCACACTACACGTATTTCCCAGTGATAATAGTGCTGATATATAACCCACTTGGACTGTTGGTAAGCACTGGAGTAACAGAAAAATGCAGAATTTCTTTGTAGCTATTCCATAAGCATTTAACCAGTTGATATTGTATATATATGCATATGTAGTTTTACTGTGAAATAGAGATAAAAATCAATACAAAAGGGTATTAAAGAATAAGTCACAAGACAGCTGCACCTGGTAATGCCAAAAAAATAGTAGCAACTAAAGATGCTCCAAGCAACAATAATTTGTGACCCTGTGCCAACACACAGTGAGGCCGATGAAAACAACTTGTTCCAAAGCTGCTATTGGGGATCTGACATGTTTATCTATTTGGCCCACATGTGGCTGTGTCTTCTAGCATTGACAGCTCCTGCAGGTTGGCAGCTTTTCAAAAGCTTGTCAGCCCTTGATAGCATTCCTATTCCTGCAGAGATGGGCGGGTTGCACTGTGGATTACACAGTGATAATAGTGCTGACATATAACCCCACTTGCACTGTTAGCCAGCACACAACTTACAGAAAGGTACAATATTTCTTTGCAGCTATTTCATAAGTGTTTACCCAGCTGAAAACATTTTGTATTTAGTATTTATTTAGTTTAAGGAGTGAAATAACAAAGGCTTTAGTCAAACTCTCAAGAAATTTCTATATACCGAAGTAATCTTTCCAGCAGGATCCCAGAGCTTCGGATTCCTATACAATTTCTTCTACAACCTCTCATGCTATTAAACATGTATGAACGTTTGCTTTACACTGCGCTTTTATTGGTTATAGCATAGTTGTCTTCAGATTTATTGTCCACATTTGCAATGCCCTGATAAATGTGGGATGTTGCTCTTTTCTCCTTTCTTTTGCTGAACATCTTTATTTTACTCATAAGGAGGAACCACAAATCCTCCAGTTTATAAATATCGTACAATACTTGTCAGGCATCTCAGTATCTTTCAAGAAAAGACTATGACACTTCATAATGTTATTCCTGCAACAGGAACTGTAGGCTTTTATTCAGAATAAGTTCGTAGAAATTATGTCCCTGCTACAGAAAGATGATAATCCTTGGTAAAGTTTAGATATTTGTGGAGTGCAACCATTTTAGCATTTGCGTTTGTCTTTCATTGTGGGAGACTTTTCTATTATACTGTGGTGCTTACTGTTGTTTTATAATAAGGTTTGCAAGCACTGGAAACTGGATGGATTTTTTTCAAGCTTCCAGCTAAGGAAATTTTCAGCCAATTACATCATAAATTGAATAAGAACTACAATAATTTTAGAAATTTGAACTCGAGAAGAACTATTGATTTATTTCATCAGGAAAAAAATACCAGGAAATAAAGCCATAACTTAATATGTGTAAGTTAAATTAACTAATTTAGGTAAACAATTAGGTTTCAAAAAGGAAGTTATTAAATGATGTATATGTATACCCTAAAAAAGGAAAAAGGATACAGTTCTTTGGGTGTTTCTTTGAATACTATTCCAGAAACATCTGAATATAGAGCATTCGTCTTTAATATACTTTTTCCAAGTAACTATATCCACAGATGAGGGTTTTCTGAAAGTAAATTGCTAGAGATCCTGGTTTGGCTTTTTGGTGAATCAGTGGTATGGTATGGTATGGTATGGTATGGTATGGTATGGTATGGTATGGTATGGTATGGTATGGTATGGTATGGTATAACAAATGTCTGAAATTGAGAACTTTTTTAAAGTAATATGAATCTATCCAGCACAGAGCATTCTACAATTTATGTACAGCTTTGTTTTAAAGAAAGAAAACCCCAAATTAAGAACAGTCTTGCATTCTAGTTTCAAAGCTCTTACACCTCTCTTACTCCCCACAACTTTTTGGTTTTTTTTTAACCCTCCTCCCTCAAAGCCATTACGAAACACATCATTTACAGGCAGAAACAATATTCTAATCAATTCTCATTTTAGTGGCTGCACATAAGCAGATATTGTTTTTCCAGATGACTCTTACTCCGGAGGAGTACAAAGGACACACTTCAGACCCTTGTAGTCCCAACATGTGTGGTTTCCTCACACCGGGAAAGCCTGGAAGCAAGCCGCCTGGCCCGACGCCAACCCAAACCACGGTCAGTCTAAACACAGTGCCGGCAAACGCTACTTTCTGACACTTCCCTGCTACTGGAGAGTATCCTTTAGCATTGAGACCCCCTCGGTGACTGAGATTTATACACAACCACTCATATAACTTCCTTCATGTCATCTCTTCCCTCCCCAAACATCTTTCTACCAGCACAACACAGAGGAACCAAAAAGAAATGCTTCTGTGATGTTGTCTTGCATTACCTGGTCATTTACTCAAGAGGGTACGTTTATAAAGTTACTAAATGCTCACAGATATTTTGGAGATCAGCACAGCAGGATGCTTCATGGAGCTTTTCGGTCAGTTTTAGCTGCTTAAATATACTTTGCCTCCATGTTTTGTCTGAAAAGTTAAAAATGATCTGAATGGTTAAACTGAGAAGTGGAAGTATTTGAACCTGTAGACAATAATTTATTTAATCCAGATATGCAAATGGTTATGAATTTTATTCCCTCCTTTCATCTTATCACAGATGTGTAGACATACATCTCTATTCAGCTTACTAAATGCAAAATTTCATTCCAATATAAAGTGAGTCTTTGCTCTACAATATCTATATTAAATGGCATTGTCTGATTGCACACTAATTCTCCTAGCTCAGTCTGTGTTCTGCTCTTCTTGGAAAGCACAACATCCATAATGATCAGTGGTGATTTGGCTAAAGGGAAAATGTTAGTCACTTAGAGGGGTAGATCATGTGGGGTGCTACCGCCTCCAGAAAGCTCTGAACTAATCAAGCATCACTGAACATAATGAGAGGTGACAGCACTCAGCATGTCCCAGGAGGTAAGCAACATCCCACAGAAACAAAAATCTGTTTTTCACACAAACAAAATTTGTTCTCTACAGAAAGCCTATGCCAGAAATCTATCTCTAGTCTGAAAAATCTGCAATCCAAATAATGCTGCTATCAATACAATATATTGAGAAGGTATTGTTTCTTGAGTAAATTACTGAGATGGAAGATTAAAGTGCTTGATAAAGCATCCCAGAGAAGAAACATCCTGAAACACTCAAAATCTGAGTTTTAAAGAACCTGACAAATGGAGTATTGCAGAAGTCAAAATAAGAAATAAGATATTCAACCTGGTACTATATCTCTTCTATACAACCACAGCAAGTGTTGCATTCAGACATGTGGGGCAAAATAGTCTCCTGTTACACCTGCCAAGCCCCTGCACTGCAGTTGTATTAATTCAGGGTCAGTTACCTCTTCGGAGCTGACAGCAGAACACAGTAATTTAAAACCTCCTTCTGGTGCTTAAAGAAAATATCAAAGACAGCTGAGAATTTACATTTTCTTCAGTAAGTAGCATATCTGGAAGAAGCAGTAAAGCCATGTGTGTTCCTGTGCAAGCATCTGTTTTTTACATGTAGCAGTCAATTGTGCTTACAAAAGCTCCAATTCATTGTGTCTACTAGAAATACTGAAGGCTAAATTGTCATCTTATTGCCTGGAGTTAATACATTGTCACAGGGCATGGGCACAGGAATACAGTAGATCTCAGTGGAAGATTCTCCTGTCACTAGCAATTCTAGATAATAGTACAAATGTTAATATTAAAATTGCCACTAACATTTTTATTATAATTTAAACCATTCAAATTGCCTCTGCTCTGTCTAATATCAAAATAATGTAATATCAGTGATGCCAGGAAACAGGGAAAGAGCTGTCTTCAGTTATCTTATTTCAAACACTTTTGTTTGAGGAGGATGAACATAACCAGAGAAATTAAGCAGGAAACACTTTGATTGGCATTTTTGCTTTTTTGCTGGTATTTTGATATTACTTTCATGCACTGCAGGGCTCCTCCAGGTAGGTGACCTCTTGCAGGCCTTCAGTATCATAAGAGGTCACATACTATGAGAAATTCAATTTATTAAAGATAATTTGTGTAATCATGGGAAGGGAGATTATCAAATTTTGGTACACAGCAGTGCATGCTGAATCTTCCAGTTACACAGTGAAGAAGGGAGGAAAAAAAAAGAGACAAAGGAACAAAATTGAATTTATGAGATGAACTCTACAGAAAATAAACTGACCTTTTTTACATTTTTGTTTAAATCAACCAAGTTGAGCAGGAAGATGTGGTCTTTAGCCCCGATTAGCAGCCGGCCCCTCTCCTCATCTAGCAGCAGGGTTCGAAAATCAAGCCCCTCTGTTGAGCCCAGGAATGGGATGCAGCTGTTTGAAAGCAGCAAGTCTGTGGGAAAATGAAGAAAATCTTTATAATCAAAATGTTTACATATGACTCATTGGTGTCTTTTATAAATATATGCAACCAGCATGGAATATGCTGGTGAGATAACTGCAGTCTTAGAGAATATCTTTCCAGGGTCATAGTACAGGTCCTGTTAACCTTGGTTTTCTTTGTCATTTTTTACTTCCAAATTGGGTAATATTTATTTCATAGAACATTTTTTTCTATGAAATTTTCTTAATAAATTGTGTCTAGGACCTAAAGGTATCACATTCTTCAACAGAAACTAGAAACAAACAAAAAAGACAGATATTTGCAAAATATGTGCTATACACTTCCTTTGTTGCAAGAAAAGTAGTATGCAATTATATCATACTTATCGATACACATGATCAAAGATCAATATCTCACCATATTTAGTGCTCTACATATAAAGCAGCAAAGATCAATGCCAGAAAGAATAGTTAGGAGCAAGAAACAGCAGTTAGATGTGACAGGTATCACAGACTCATAGAATGGCTGAGTTGGAAATGACCTTCAAAGATCATCTTGGCCAATGCCCCTATCATGGGAGGGGACATCTTTCACCAGATCATGTTGTTCAAAGCCCCATCTGCCCTGACCCTGAACACTTCCAGGGATGGATCATCCACAGCTTCTCTAGGCAGTCTGTCCCAATGTCTCACTACTCTCATCATGAAGAACTTCTTCCTTTCAGCCAATCTAAACCTTCCCTCTTTCAGTTTGAAATCATTGCCCCTTGTCCTGTCACTACAGACCCTGGTAGAAAGTCTTTCTCCGTCTTTCTTATAAGCTCCTTTTATACATTGAAAGACCACAATAAGGTGTCTCCAGGGCCTTCTCTTCTCCAGGCTGAACAACTCCAACTCTCTCAGCCTCTCTTCATAGGAGAGGTGCTCCAGCCCTCTTACCATTTTAATTGCCCTCCTATGAACACACTGTAACAGGTCCATGTCTTTCTTGTACTGAAGCCTACAGAACTGGATGTAGGACTGCAGGCGGGATGTCACAAGAGCAGAGTAGAGGGGGAGAATCACTTCCCTCTACTTGATGGCCACACTTCCTTTGGTGAAGCCCAGGATGCAGTTGGCTTTCTGGGTTTCAAGCACATACTACTGGCTCAGATTCAGTTTTTCATCTACCAGGCCTCCTGTGTAGGGCAGCTCTTAATCTGTTCATTACTCAATCTGTACTGATATTAAGGATTGTTCCCTACTGGGGCACAGGACCTTGCGCTTGTCCTTGTTGAACTTCACATATTTGCATGAGCCTGCTCCTCTAGCCTATCAAGGGACCTTCAAAGATCATTTAGTCCAAGTAGATGAGGGATGGCATCCCTTCCTTCAAGGATATCAACTGCAGCACTCAGCTTGGTGTCATCCACAAACTTGGTGATAGTGCACTCAGTCCCACTATGTCTTTGATGAAGATATTAAATAGCATTGGTCCCATTATGGACCCTTGAGGGACAACACTCATTACTGATTTTCACTTACACGTATATGGTTAAGAACTGGAAGAAGGCAACAACTGTGATGTGTATAGAAAGTTTGATATAAAGTTCAGTTTTTCCAGTGTCTAGTATTATGCTCTGGTGGCAGTATAGAGAATTGTTGCAGTTAAATTTTCGATTACTATCATTTCAGTTGAGAACTGAGAACTGAATCAACAACCATCAAGCAGAGGTATATTCCTAGGGTATAATACTGAAATGAAGGCAGTATAGAGGCATATCAAGGAGATCCTCCAGTAGCATCACCTCTAAGGTCCTGAGGTCTTTACTTCCCTTATAGAGGTGGCAATGGATGGCCGTTCCTGCATCCTTGCCCTCTCTGCAGAGGAAATATTCCCTGTTAAAAGCACAAATTTGACACTCAAGTTGTACTGTGATTTAAAAGTGACTTCTATCTCCTTCAAAGGGTAATTAAGAAAAACAAGTTTTCCTATGAAACTAATGAAAGAAAGTCTGTAACCTTTTGCTTAATTAAGACTCTGTGGATGTAATTCTGGATGAGGAAACCAACAATGTATAGAAAAGAGCACACAAAGAGTTTAGTCTTGTTGGGCAGTCATTAATTTGGGGAGAACGAAAATAAACATATAAATTAGTTCTTCCACAAGCAAGCTCTACAAGCTAAACTATTCAGGAATCTTGGGATTGCAAGGTAAATCTTGTATTTAATGGAACATAAAATTAAGGATATTTCCACCTTCCTGACACTGTATTGACAATGTAGCCTTCCTGCTAGACGGGTCAGACTTAACAGTACAAGTTATTTACTCTTCTTGCTCATGATGAAAATCAAGGGCAATGTTTTGCAGAGTAACTCCTGAACAAAACAAAGAGAAAAAATAAAACAAAACCTTTTTCTTCAAGGTCTCTCACTAAACATGTGACAGGCAAAGCAAAGATTAGGTCTTCTTGCTGGATAATAAACAGCACTGTGGGAGAAAAAATATTTTAGCTTTATTAATCTGACTACCTGGTATATAATTATGACAATTATTTTTTGGCTCAGTCACTTCTACTTAAGCTCATGCGGTTTTGTCTGGCTTATTGCTGAATGTTGTTCAGGTACAGTCTGCAAACAAATTGTCTTGCATTGCAGCTTCTAGTCCCCTAGGTGAGATTTATTTGGCAGTACTTTGAAAAAAAAAATCTTCACATTGAAAATTATATCCAACATTAAGCACTACACTGCTTTCCACCTGTCCTATGTTTTCTGAAGACAAAGATGTCAGGGTTTGTTTTTTTTTTCCTCTTTTTTTTTTTTTTATTTTTTTTTCTTCTCAATTAGTAACACTTTAAAAGACCTGCTTATTAATTGACAGCAAGTTCACTTAGGAACAACTTAAGGTTGAAACCTAAGACCCATCCAAACTGTTTCTTACACTAGAGCTGGCTGAAGAATAGCCTGGCTGAAAAACAACCAACCCAGTGTAATAAATAAATACAAATTTTAAAAAGAAGAAAGAGAAGCCCTGTAAGCACAGAACTCCTGAAGCTTAGCTCATGCCACTAGTGTGTTTTCAACAAATAAGAAATAAAGATGTACATCTCCTGAGAGTTGTTTTTCCTGGGTTGTCTGATACAAGATGGGCAGCCACTCCTAGTGAAAATCTATTAATTGTTGTGTGTGGTGTAGATGTGTTTTCATTAAATGTCATACTGTGTATAAATCTCCTCCCTTGCTTTTTTCTGCCTGGAAAATCTTGTTGCTGGTTATGATGGAGTTGTTTACTGGGAAAGAGTTCTCTGATGCTGATCACAGCACAGCAGGAAGTTTTAGCTCCCTTGGGCTACTCAAATTCTTCTCAGTTGCTCCCTAAAATACTGTTTATCAGCTGAGCATTGCTGGAGCACATCATTTCTGAGTAATCGTCTTTCACTTCTCCACCCATGACCTCAGAGCTGGCTGCATTACTAGATTATATGATACATTATATGTAATAATAAATGCCTTATAAATTCTACAGTCTAGATTAAATCTCTCTTTAACAGTTCTGTGTCCCAGTTAGTAGATAAGATGGAGGGAAGAAGAGCAAATAGGATCACAATATCTATTAATTAATCATTCTCAGGCATTAACATGAATAAACAGGAGAGATTAATGAATTTCACAGGCTACTGTATTTCAGCAATCCATATCGGCCTCTATTAGTTTTAAATATCTTCTGATGACAAGCTTACAGTCATATCACAATGCTTGCCTGTGGGATATGAGTAACTAAGATGCAGAATATGAAGGAAAATTCTTTCTCTTCCCCAGCCATAGGAATTTGATCTCAGTAAAGGTAAGTGATACATGTGTGCAAATGCTCTAAAGTGCTTCCATTGCTTAGAGCCCTGCAATCCATATGTCTTTGCAAATCTGTCACTTGCCAAAATATGTAGACCTGACTCTCCACATGCCTGAAAGGAGATGACTAAGGCTGTTCTCCATTTCCCATTTCTTTCATATTTGGAAGGAATGATCTCTGCAGTGACCATCCCAAAAGGACATTTGTCATATATTGCTTAATACTTCTCATATTTCTTAGTAAAGAACCACCTAGAACAGCTACAAGAGGGAGAGAAAAAGTTGTCTCATGTCTGAAATGCCCAAATGGGAATGAGCCCTGCCTGATGCCTTGTACAGTCATTTGTTTCACTGCATCATAAGGAAAACATCTGCAAAATGTTCCAGATTGAAATGACAGCATTGCACACTGATTTCTTACTGACACCAGTGACAACACAAGCTGCAAAGTGGTGAAGAATCAGGTTTTGTTATTTATTTTCTAACTATTGAAAAGAGCTTGGAAATAAAGCCCTGAACATGGCCACTGATAAGATTAAAACTGAAACATGACCTAATAAAATTTGTCAAGCAAACATTAACAGAGAACTGATTAAACTATAGCCAAATTAATCATTGTTCTCATTCCATAAAAGCAAAACAATCCAAACTTATGGGTTGAAATTGCCTCTCACATATAGACATATGTAATATCATGAAAGATATTACACTGGAAAATATAAGTGCAAAAAACATGTTTTACCAATGGTTTTCAAGCTTAGAGCAAGCTGTTGATTTGAATCACTGCATCTCTATTGCCAGGCTAATATAAACAACATTCTCACAATGCACAGAAACAAAGTTAGTTACAGGGATGGTCTCTAACGAGTACATGTTCACCACTCAGTTTATTGTGTCTATTTACTGGTTTAATGAAAATTAAATACTATTTTCCCATCTGGTGATCAAATGAATATGCAGCAAACTCCCTTTCTGGGTTAATGTTTCACTGCTGAGTAGTAGAAGCTGGAATAGTGACTGTTTTAATTTTTTTTTACAAAAGTATCTCAGTGGACTTGGCTCACAAGGGCATGATTGTTGCTTACTTGAATAATCTCCAGCAGCAGGCCTATGGCATAAAGACTTTAAATGAAAAAAAAAAAAAAAAAAGTCATTCTGCTCTGGTAACATATATTTGCATTTATACAGCATATTTAGATTTCTTAGCCTCAAGTCACATATGTGGTGAATGTGCCGTCATTCCTCAAATCCATCATGGTGCAAGCATGCATCAGTCTGGAACCACTTGGTCAACACCCAGAATTGCCTTGGCGGCCAGTCACAGACATTTTTGTAATGATGCACGATGCCTAAATTGACAGAAAAAGAACTCCTCAACTGCATACAAAACAGATACATCTAATGACACCTTTGAAGGAATTTAAAGGCTACATATATATAATTGTCTAATTCTCATATACAGTAAAAAACCAAATGTCACGTCATTTTCCCCTAGATAGGAGCAAGTCCTTTCACGTGCTGGAAAATATCCATTACAATTTACATGGGTATTGTGTGAAGTCTCAAATAAATTTATGGGATAAAGAAATATTGCATGAATACAGCAATTTACTTAATTCCTAAAGTCTTCTGAGTTTAAAAGATCCAATTGACCCCAGATGTATTTGTATGAAGGCAAAGAGAATAGTTCCAGTCTACTACCAATCTCTAGTACTTTTTGCAAGAAGCAAGTTATGTTTTGTTTAATTGCATCTCAACATGGACAATGGTGATTTGTTGTGCATGCCATGTAGCTCTTATTGCTATAAAATGAATTTTATTTGGCCTGGAGGAAAATGTCATATTCATGGCACAGTAGGGGCTTTCCAAAAGGATATGGATTACTGGGAACAGAGAAAATATTATTTCATGTTGGCACAATATTGCATCAAAATCTTGGTTCTCTTTCTGAGTCACCCCCAAAACCACCTTGTTCTTCACCACATATTTTGGGGTTACATACTTCTGTTCCTCTTTTAGGATTGAACTGTTCTCTAGGAGGGTATTACAGTCTAGGAAGGTGACTCTGGGAAGCAAATCTTTTCAAATATTGCTCCACAAATTGATGAAAAGTCAGCTGCAGGTTCTAAGATATTTCAGGGCATTTTCACTTTGAGCTTCAGGCACTTCTATGGACCTGCTCAGCAATCAGCAAGCTTAACATTTCCCACATCTTTATTTACAAATACTTATTGATACATGTTAAATCTGTCAGCATTTTACAACCCAGAAAAATCATAATTAAAGCAGGTCCTTCGTGCACTATGCTTCTCAAGTCTTCATTACAGACAATGGTAACTAAGAAATAATTCTCTCTGTGCAGTGTTGTGAAGATATATTTTACACTTTTCATTGGGAAGGGACAGATTATCTTATCTTCAGACAACCTTTGCAATATCTACTCCAATCATAAAGATAAGAAAAAAATCATGCTGTTGGATCTGATTCTCTTTCATATCAGTGAGGCTCACTTGAAAGGATGTGCTTCTGCAATAAGACTAGTGCAGATTATTTCATTAATTTATTTCAGAAATGGGAATACAATCAATCTACAGTGCTGTCTTTGTGTTTTTAATCTGTAAAAATGGTAATACTGTAAAACAAACTAGGCAGGTACTTACCACCAAAAATACACCCAATAAAGCATTAACTAAACAATTCTCACTTATGTGTATAGAAGTGCATAGAAGTGCATTTCAACAGAAAGTAAATTTGACTAGTGAAACAGCTGCACAAATAACTTGTAAAGTGTTATTATTGCAGAGATGATTAAAAGGTGTTCTGTGACTTCATGTTATTGGTGAAAAAATGCAAAGGCCCAATTCACAAACTTCACAGATCCAAACCAAATAATTAACTTTAGAAAACCCTACTGAAAATGTATCTGAGTGAAAGATTTGTTTTTCTGAAGAAGACCTAAGATTGTGGATTTGTACACGTTCCCTTTTCCTAAGTAGTTTATCTTTCTTGCAAAACTGCCAAAGTAAGCAAACTCACTGTTGCTTCCAAGGCAAAATTAAATCACCATTTTTTTTCCCAAAGTGATATGGTGGATATTTAAAGAATATGCACTACAAATGTAATTAAATATAAATGATTGGCAAGCATATGAGCATTGGTAATGCGTAGATAATTGTTGACATCTCATCACACATACCTGTCCATTACAAATGTTTGGCACATTGATAGACTTAAATAGTACCAAATCTCCTCTTTAAATGAAAGGCAAAACTTGCAGACAATGGACTCATCATCTCTATTTTCTCATTTCCAATTGTCAGAACCAAACTTACCCTTTTTTCCTCCTCACCTCTCACAGATCCTCAGTCTGTGCAATGAGTAAATAATCTGAGTCATTTGATTCAGTCTTACTTCAAATTCCCTTCAAAGTACCCCAATAGTGAGGGAATATTTCTCTCTAAGACTATATGGCTTTTTCCTTATATACCCAGCTTTCAATTCAGACTTTATATTCTTCAGAGTGGCGCAAAAATGGTTAGAGTATTTTCAAGCACCTATACCTGCAATTTTCAACTAACTGCATCTTGACAAACTTCTGACAACACGATATTCTCTGGAGATGCACACAGAACCATGAGGACAGTCAGACAGAGGAGCTCTTTGCTAAATCTTGTAGCCCATATATCTGTGGGCTGATAAAACAACAGCAGGTTGTGCTATTACCTCCACCCATACTATCTGGCACCAGATGTACAGAACATGACACATTTTTAAATTCTTACTCGCTTTTTCCTCTGTTGATGAAATTCCAGCCTTAGGAAGTGAGATAAGTGGACTTTGTTTCACACTTGGAGCGAAAGGGAATTTTGTTGTGGACTTCAGTGTCCAGGATTTAAACCTGCAATGAAGTTTTCTTAATTAAATCTATAGTATAATTGGCTACAGAAACCTGGGTTTGGCTCAGCAGCTGGTCTGACACTACTGATAGGTGCTGTCAGATCTCTCCGGGCGTCTGACTCACTCTGTTCAGAACTGCTTTCTCAGGCTGCATGTCCGACACCAGGACCAGCTGTTATATATGAAACATATTGGTTTTTAAATGGTCAGATATCTTAATAATGCCTTCACATTTTTCTCACCATGTTCAAATGTATTTGCTAGCTTCCTAATGAGGGTAATATTCCTAACAAAGTAGATAAGGTTTTCATGCTAAAAGATGAGAGACCTTGAATTCAGTGGCATGAACGACTCTTGTAACAAGTGTGGGATGGCATGGGCCTGAAAACCACATTAATATCAATACTAACAGGCTTAGGAAAGATACAAAACAGCATGAGCTATTCTTGAAGAAGACGACAGTGCAAAGGGAAGTTAATGCACAACAGATTTACTTGCTCATTTACTTCATTAGTGCCTCTGTTTTCAAGACTTAAAAGAACAGCGCACAAACAGAAAAATCCAGATTTGTTACCTATCATTGCTATTATTGAAAACTATTTGCAATTTCCATACTAGTGTAATCAGATACTACTTACCAGTTTTAAACAGTGCCTGTGAGCAACACAGATTTGTATGGAAACATTCAATAGTTGTAAATCCCACCCTTCCCCACCCTCTGCATGCTCCACAGGCACACGCCCTGCTTGTATTTGCATCAAGACTTGTAGCCTGACTCTCAGATTAACCACTGGGACTTGCAATGATTTTATCAGCTGAAGATCTAACCCTGAGCGTACAGCAAGGAGACATTGCGTCCGTTCTCCTCTCTAACTCCAAGCATTGGACCAGAGCCCACACAAGCTGTATGGTCAGGCTGTAAAGCTAAATAAGATACAGAGATAAAGTCCTAAATACTAATAGCATATGTCCTTGCCAAAGAGACTGACGAGAGCTGGAGCTGGTGCAAGAGAATGGGCAGGTCCATACATCTGGGAGCAGATGAGGGGGAAAGAAGTGGATATGAGTGTTTGGGGAGAAGGAAGCAGGGAGGGAGATGCCCTCCTTCCAGAAGCAATACGCAGTTATGTTGGCTCAGCTGAGAAACCACCATCTGAGAGAGCCTGTAAAATCTTTTAAGTGCTGATGGTCATTCAACGCCCTTCCCACAGCCCCCTGAGAGCAAGGAAAGTTCCTCATAACTAGCTTCGAAAACCTCTTCTGGTTTCTCAACTCAACCATGTCAGGCCCAAATGGACAAAGAAGCAGAGCAGATATAGTAAAGGAAGTGAAACCAGGTCTGGGAAACAATAACCAGCTCACCAGAGTGACCTGCTACCCAGGGAGCAAAGGTGGCATTTGGCAGGGCTGAAGGGGCTGTGGTGGGAGAAGTGCTTGAACAGGAAAGCAGGCGAAGGGCAGGGAACTCGGCGAGCAGATTTACCTGCCAGTGGAACAGATATTTCCTCTGCTGGCAGCAAACCAGCTTTAGGAGGTTCCTGCTTGCTCTCCCCACATGTAACCGCTTGTTCCTGTCCCCACAGGGGGATTCCCTCTCTGACATGGGCCAGATAATCTTTCTTTTCTGTGCTCTGAATGAGGAACAAGAACTTTTTATAATGACAGTGAAGGAATTAATATTTTAGCTGTTTCTACTGTCAGAGCTGCTGATTGAGCTCACAAGGCAAAATTAACAGCCCTACTCCGAATTGCTACAGAAGAGCAGCACAGAGATGCAGTTGCTGTAGGGAAGCACTGTTTAAATCACTTAGTCATTATCTGGGGTAGATGCACAGGATGGATATTTTCTAATAAAATGTGGTTTAGATTAAGAGGATTACTTTTTTCAGAAAACTTTAAAGATTTTTCTCCTTATACTCTTTTTCCAACAAGCTTCTTTTATTACTGGCAGTAATGAAAATAAAGCCAATTCACATTATAACACCTTAGACTAGCATAATGTTCTCCCACGGCAGAGTAAAATATCAGTTATACTTTCTGACATTGACAGGAGTTAATTTTTATGAAGCTATTAAAACTAGAGGTCACTGTATATCTACATTAATTCCCTTATATGTTTGCTATTTGTGTTGGAGTTGTGCCTAACAACTTGTCAGATTCAGAGTCCCATGTGCAGATGTGCAGGTGGACCCAATATCTGCCTTGTAGTCTGAGGCAACATTGCAATAGGACCTGACTAACTAAAAATGACATGGCAAGCAATGTAAGAGAAGTGTCTCTGCACAAAGTAATCATGTGCACCACCGTATTATCTCCTGTCAATCATTAGTATGTAGGCATAAGCTATTATTTAACATTGGAGGGTCAGGAGGTTGATATTTTTTATTATCAATATTTACATGTATTTATCCATGACACCAATGGGTGTCATATAGACTGTTGTTATGATACATATCTAGTGAGAAATATTTTACAAAGAAATCAAGGTTGCATAGATGATGCAGAGGGAGTTATGAAGTAATCCCAAAGCAGCCAGGTAACTCTATGGTACAACACAGCATACTTCTCTAGGACAGCCACAATTTAGATCACAGAGGAGAATGACTGGTTTCTTGACTTAGTAGGAAAAATGTTACCTTTGTCACTCCCACCCTTGTCTAAATGTCTCTGCTAACCACAGCTAAGGCAATCCCTCTGACGTCTCTGACAGTGCCCTGGTGTGATAAAGGAAATTTTGTCCCTGTTTCTTTCTGCTGTCTCTTTGTGTATTTATCTCCAAAGGATTTTGACTACAGAACAGACCTCCCCTGCACCCCTCAGCCCTTCTTTGAGAAACTTCTCTATAAATGGAACAGCAGAAACAGGGAGGGAGGAAAGGGAAATGGGATGTGACTCGTGGACCTGCGCTGCAACCACAGATGGCCACTGTTAGACAAATTGACGTCAAGAGGATCATGCCCTCAAATTAGTGCATAGAAAGAGAACAAGGTTGGAACATTTGAAACTACTCACAATTGGGCTTGCTTTACAAATGTCTTTAGTATAAGTGCAATTAGACAAATATTTCTGAAAGTACCCTCTTCGAAGCTGATGCCACTGATCATGTGTCTTCCCCACATTCTTCTCCTAGACAAGCAGTTTTCAGTGTTGTCTCATCCTTCCCAAAGTCTTATTCTTCTGTTTTTATCTCTCATCTTCTGAGATTTAATCAAGTGAACACTCAGCAGAATAGTTTGGTATTCTGTGAACACAAGTCTTTTTTTATCCAATTGAGGCCCTTTTGTGATCATGAAAAAAACTGTTGTGAGCTACAGGCTGTTTACACTGTTAAGAGGTTGATACGGGTCAGTTCTCTAAGGTTATTCTTAGTTCAACTGCAAAGTAAACTGTTGATGTCACTGACTGGAGGCTGCTCTCCAGGACATTATATATATGATAATTATATGACAGAAAATGCAACATATAGTTGGATCTGACCTCCAAGTTCACTAGTTTAAAAAAGGAAAAAAGTGTCTGTAAGAAACTTGCTGTTTTCCAGTTACTAAAATGTAATAAAGCCCTTCAAGTTTATACTTAGTCTACAACATATACAAGAGTCTTTCCTCACATGGACAGTAATGCCCATCCATCTTCAGCCAAGGGTACATATTAAGTCCCAGTGTTCACTGCCTCCAGAAAGCATTTTTGAGACAAAACAGAGAAAGTCTTTTCCATAACTAGACAATCATTTGAAACAGGGATCTTAACTCCCATATAAACATTTAATGCTACTCTACAAAGGAATCTGAGACAGATTTTTCTGAGAAGTCACAAATCATCAAAAATGAATTAAACAACTAATAAGGGATTCAGAAAAAGCAGCACTTCTTCAGTCAGCACATTTTCCTTGTTCTTCATGGACATTCAGAATTACAGCTGCTGAAATTAATATAAAAGAATGTTTTTATTGATTTTTCTTCCTCTTCCTGTAGAGCAATCATAGCTGCAGAAAAGCAAGCTCATTTCTAGGCTTATTTGTATATCACCAGTTTACAATGTTCCCAACATTCATAGCTGCGCAACACCCTCACTGTGGTACTGGGATTACTGCAATATCACAGTTTAAATGAGGCTCATGGAGCTATACAATTGTAACTATATTTTATATGCATAGTTAAACAATGCATGTCATGGAAATAAACCAGCTTTACTAAAGCAGAACAAACTAACTGCTCTGATGCAACAGGTTAAGCATCTCTTCAGTTATAAAATTAAACATGTTTAAAGCAAAAATTATTTAGAAAACAGGATGCTTGATATTGTAAAGCAGCATGTTCAAAGGATCCTTTTTAAGACATTAAGGAAATGTACTAATCCAGTCAAATTTACAAAAGAATTCCTGGCACCAAAGTGTTATCCTCTACTTTCTCTTTATCATGTTGTAAGAGTCGACCACTCTTAGGGGAAGAAAATCACGCATGCAAAACACTGCATGAAGCTAAACAATTCTTAGACGTGGTTAATTTGCATGTGGAGCTGATGATTTAGCATTGTCATCCTTCAACAGATGAGACAGAAGTGGATGTCTTTAGTTCACTTACTTAGGATGAAAAAAACAAGCAATGGAAATTCAATCCTGCTTCAATTTACTTCAGTGGCCAAACTCTTGCCATGGCTTTAGTGGGAGTGAGAATGTAACTTAATTCATTCAATGTGAAGAAGGAAAAAAATCAGCTGTGAATAATATTTTTGTTTATTAAATTTACATCACTGCCATAGTTATTTTTAACAGCATTAAGTGAATCCTGTTTTAAAATCCAAAGGTTGCCTTCAGTCTTGACTTTTCCTATGTGCTGTGTCACAATCCAGGATTCTGGTCCTCTGACCAAACCAGCACCGGTCACAGCAGGTGCGACTTGGATTTGAGACATGGCCACATCCCTGCATGGGAATGATATGTATTTGTGGATGTCAACATGGACATGTCACCAGTGGCAATGTCCAAATCTGGACTGGCCAAGAAAGCAGGGTGCACACTTTTGTAATATAAATGTATTCTTTGAATGCACAGACGACTTCTAAGCTGTCCATGAAAAGCAAGAAAGGAAAACAAATGATTAGACCTAAATTTGCAGTCGGGAGTCTGCGTTCCTACTGGAAATTTTTAGGACAGCCACAAATAGAAGAGATTGATTTTTATTCTTTTTTTTTTTTCCTAGAAGGCAATAAATTTCCTGGTCTGATTATTTTCTGCCACTGCCTATAAAATAAAACCTAGAAACACACACAAAAATCTCTATAAATGTACCTGTCAATAAATTGGCAAAGACTGCTACCCAAAAGTTAGACAGAAATAAGACTCTCTAGACTGCATGAATTAAACACCTTTATATGTATGAATTGTGACACAGGCCATTCTGTTCTTCAGTAATGGAACTGATGCTGTCCTGTAAATGACATTATTGAATGAGACTGGTATGCAAAAACCTTCTGTATTTGCTGTAGAAGTTGGAATGAGGATGTTAAATGAGGTAGCAGGCAATGAGGATGTGCTGCTTAGGGAAGCTGAATGCTACTTCTGTGGTTGAGGAGTTCTGCAGTTTGGGTGATGGTCCCAGGGTATCTCCAGCTACATGGAAATGAATGATAAATGTACACTGTTGCTCTGAGATTGAATGTACTGTTATTCAAAGACTATTAAAATATAGAATGTTACTCAAAGTCTATTAAAATATGGAATATTATTCAACAATCAGTCCCTAGCTTTCTAAAGATCATAATATTCTATCAGAAGACAGTTTGTTTACCTTCTAATGTTAAAGCTATAACATAATAACAAAAACACCTCAGAATCTTGTAAAAGAATATAAGAGATATAGATTAATTAAGGTCTATGTAGTGAGAGAACCCCAGATGCATCATGAGAGCAGTGGCAGTTTCTGGGATTTGAATGACATGTACCAATACCTAAAAGCTGAAGTCTAAGTGAAGAACATAAAAAGAAATATTGAAGAATTATTCAATTAATGAATTGGGGAAAATGTGGGAATATAGGATGAAGTATGCAATTAAAGAACATAGTGTATTATGTTGACACAGTTGGAGCATATATGACTTTGCCTGTGTACGACAAGATATTTTAACTGACTTGTGTTTGTTTGTACTTTTATGTGTGTATGATTTTTTAGAGCACCTTTTTAGAAGTGGGGCAAATAATAAAGGGAATCTATCATATGACATCGTGTTGATACTCACATCATTCACTAGAATATCTATAGCTTACCATTTCTGGCATGAATTTCACCCCCTTAAAACTGTCTCACAGAAGATGAAATTCCATAACTGCTCTGCAGACAAGCTCTAAAATTTTAACTGCTGTCAGAACACAGAGGACTTGTGACGCACGATGGTTTATTGAAGCACTCTTGCAGTTATAGACACTTTTTTTAGCTACCCCACCCTGCTTCTTCTCCATCTTCCTCTATCCACCACTGACTTCTTTCTTTCTGTCTCAATTTTATCATTCTTTGTGTTCTTTTAATACCGTTCCCTCTTCTTTCTCTCTACTTGTCTGCTACACCTCTTCACCCTCAACTTTCAGCACTTGGCATTCACTTTCTTCTCCTTCTGCTAGGGCATGGGAAGAAGCAGTTTCCTAGTACTCAGCTGAGATGTCCTGGGCTGCAGCTGTGAGATGAAGCAATTGCAGGGGAAGGTCCTGCTCGCTTCCAGCTCTCCTGCCCAAGGAAATGCTCAGCCCTTCTGTGAATATGGACCTGTACTGTCCTATAAACGCATTGCAGTTCGAAAGGGATGAAACCTTCCCATGAAAGACAACATCACTAGCAGCCAAATGAACACACATGTGTGACCAGGTTTTCAGAGCTGCCTGATGTAGCCATTTTTTGTTAGTTTTCCATAAAGAAGTAAATCATTCTCCTTGTGGTATTTCAAGCCTTAATTCCAAAGAATGGAGACACCAGGACTTGACAATGATGTGACTGCAACAATGTGATGAGAACTGTCAAGACAGATCATTCCTCCTACTTCTTTTTCTGAGGAACCTTGGAGTTAATTTGGATGGAATACTTGGCAGGGTGGGAGGGGGCAGGAAGGAAAGTAAGCTTAATTCTGCCAACAGGACATCTAACGTGCTACTATCAAAAAAAAAAGACATGATTTAATTATGACAAGCACTACCTGCACCATTTATAATGTGAAAGTGTGAAAACAAAGTAGTATTTTTTTTTCTTGTTCCCTGGGGAAAAATAAAAATATACCCTCTTAAAAAAAAAAAAAAAAAAAAGAGTGAAGAGGAGGCACAATAAAGTCTGATAATTTCTCTTTTCTTTGATTTTCCAGTTTCATCACAGCTCTCCAAATTAAGATTTATGTGCCATTTTGTATCTGTTGTTGCTTCCCCACCCCCCCCGCCCCTCCGCCCCGGGATATAGGTGGGTAAGTTTGGATAGGAAACTCTATCCCTCAAGCCAAATTGAAAGGTTTATAAAGTTGCTAATAAAAGTTTGGGTCAGTGCCTAAATATCAATCATCCACTCATTGTCTCTTTGAACAAGCTCAGGAATTTTCCCAACCGCTCCCAGCAGGTCTCTGTCACTATTTTAAACTAAGATTTCAGTGTTTTTTTGGTTTAGGGTTTTTTTGTTTGTTTTTCCTGTGTTGATCTCCATATTTTTTCTCTCTCCTCCTGCTTACCTGTCAAATGCAACCGTCAGAATTTTGCCAAAGGTTCTCTACTTTTGAAGCCGACAGGAATTCACTAATCATGAGTGTCAAATTCACAATAAATGCCATCACCATATGGTATATGCTACTATTGGGAATTATCTCAGAGGGCTTAGTTGTGAAAAGTCTGGCTATATGTTAGAGGGTTTTTATTGCTGACTTTCATAACTCATGTCAGGTCTTCCAGTTTATGTGTTCATTGGCTTAAGTGAGTGCAACTGTTTCCTGAATTTATAAAAATGTTGTCAAGATCCCTTGATCCTTCTTCCTCTATCTCTCTCTCACACGCACATTCAAACACATATATACACAGGGGAATACCATACACAGTTGCATAAAAATCTAACAAAAGAGAAGCTTGTAAATAAATAGTATGTCATTATGCTTACTCTATAAATTCCTGTGTGTGTTAAACTCATTATAAACATATCATAACCACTGATGAAGGCTTTACAGCCTCCTGACGCATCACTTCATCCTGAGTGTAATTCTGTAACGGAGAGGAAGACCTAAGTTTGAAAAACTAAGAGCAGGATAAAGTCCCAGAAGGGCAGGGTGCTGACATAACTGAAAAATAACTAACTGGAGAGCATTTGCTTTAGCTAAAGAAGACAATATCAAAGTGATGTCTCTCTTTGCTTCTAAGAACTCTGGATGTGTACATTCAAAGCAACAAGAAATCTACCTTCTTTAACAATTTGTCCAATAGAAAGTTAAAAATACATTTGTTTAAACCCCTCAGACTATAACATTCTCAACAGGAAGTACACATAAGACTAAGAAAGTCCTCAGAAAAGCACACTTTTGTAATCCAAAGAGGTAAAAAGAAAGAAAACAACATTTTCACATACCAGCATAGAGATAGAGAAAAAAAAAGATTACAAAAATAAATTATCAGTGCCATTAGAAACACTTGGGGCAGCTCTCTTAACTTTCCCTGATACTCTAGAAAGGTATGAGTGTCCTCCTTGTCCCATGTCATCCCCACCAGCCACACAGGCATGTCTCTAATGGGCCTCATGACATTTTAAGTAGCACTAGAAGCCTTTGTTTAGGCAATGACTTCCCCATAATTTATGCATGGTATATTCATATTCTCTTGGAGCAAATTGAAATAAGAATATAAAACCCCAGTTTTATTTCAGAAACATGTACCCCTCCACCCAAAAAAAAGACAATTTAATACTGTCTCTAGGCAGAATTCATCTATCTTTAAGGCTTCTGTCATGTGTTTCTGGGAAATGGAAGGACAACTGTGTTTCATTTTCCTGATTAATAATACAAATGAACTGCTGGCAACATCACATCAAAACAAAAGTGGCAGAATCAGAAAAACTGCTGAAAAGTTTACCTTTATAGGAAAGCTTGAGTCTCGGGATATTTTGTTTTGACGTTCCAGTGACTGGAAGGAGCAGCATAGCTAAAGATAACAGGCTGCAGGCATGTGGTACTTGGGAAGCTTTCATTGTGATCTCTTCTTCTGTATCTTCTTTTGCACTATGGTGGAATATCTCCCCGCTTTTCAAACAATCTAAATTTAATCTGGAAGCAAAAAGAAAACATCTGTAGATTTTTTTGCATTATTATATAAAAAACAAATCTGAAAGCAAGCCAGATCTATCTTTAAAGAGTAGTTCATTTAACACATTTGTTACAGAAGTATTCTGTCCTCTAGTATAAATCAAAATGTTGTAAATCTGTTTCTTTAATACTAAACTTACACACTTTGAGTTTGGAAAAATATGTAAACTTTTCAAACACCAATGTCTGGCATAGCTAAAGTTTAAGCATAAATTAAATTAATGCAGTATACATAAAAAGAACATTTGCCATTCAAAACTGACCATGAAACTCATTAGTTCATACCACTCCATGGAATATCTTAATGTTTTATAACTCTCTCTTTATCTCAGTACAACAGCTATTGTATGTTTATGCTATGACTAGAATAAACTGTAATATCTCAGATACCATGGGTGTACAAGCTGAGTTAACAGTGAGTACATACCCATCATAAACTTTCATAAATAAACTAAAAAAAAAATGGATAGAGCAAGTGGTTGTGTTTAGTTTTAATAGAGAAAAAAAAAAAAAAGTCAATGTGGCTGATGGATTTAAGTGTCCTTTTAGTGTGATATTTCCAGCAGAATAACTGCCTCAATCCACCCACCAAAATGTCCTATAAACTTTAATAAGTGGTTCATGCTGAGGTCAATAGGCTGATATGGGACTTTGTTAGTATAGTGTGCAGCTAAGCCAGCTTTGCAACACTTTTCACTTGATAATAGTAATTCACCTTCCATAAATCCTACAGTGTTTAACAAATGAAAGTAATTATCACTGTCCTTATTTTCCCTATGCAAAAATGGAATTATAAAACAGCAGTGAACCTACTTCTTCAAGGTCACACTGCCACCCCAGTAGCTGAACAGAAAGCAGCCACAGCTCTCCTGGTGTCCTGTTTGTATCCACTTACAAGGGATCCCTTTTGTTTAATAACTGCATTTTTGCATATGAAGTTATTTGAAATGGCATCCTGAGTTCTGATGGCAGAATTTAATGGTTAATGAATCACAAAGATCAGAGCAGATCCTTTCCCCTGCAAGTGCATGATACCAGAGGTCAGGAGAGATAGTGAAATGACAAACGCCAGTGTTTGAGTAATGCTGTAAATCAAGGAGTAAGGAAATGTTATGGTTAGTCGTGAGATTAATGGCTCATGACTTGCCATGAAAATTCTTTTCTGAAAGGTACTGAAACTGTCTGATTAAAAGAGTAATCCCAGTGCCCACATCAACCAGCACTTGCATGGCCATCAAGGGAAAGGCTCCTTGTGAGTCCATGGAAGATGCAGCGCAGCTCATGGCCCCGGAGCCATTCTTCAGGTCTGGCATTTAAGCTCCTTGCAGGAGCAGTGCCAGAGCACTTCTGCAAGCTGCAGAGGCATCCAGAATCAACTTAGCACCTCATGATGCAGGCAACACATCCTTCCTGGCACTAGGGACTGGAAAGAGGACCACTTCAGTTCTCTCTGCCAGAGGAAAACCTCTCGAATGAAGCTGGTGCTTTCTGAGCCTCCAGACCTTCTAACAATAGCAATAGACAAGGGAGTGTGCAGGAAGGGTGTGGTGGGGAAAGAGAGAGAGGGAAAGTATTTGTAAAATGCTCAAAGCATCCTTCCTATCACAGAACACTGAGCTTTTTCTTCTCCATGCCTTCCTCGACACATTCAGTACCTGAATGCACTATTTTTGGACAAGTGAAATGACATGGAAATAAAAAAAAACCAAACATGAAATGCCTCTTATTTAGCTTTCTCCTCCATTTATTAGAGTATAGGATCCTGAGAAAAGGCCCTTACTTCTTTGATGATGTTATTTCTAGTTGTGGTTGGCCTACAGAGGACTGCTGTTGGCTACACTATCACAAAGTTATAGTACCTTAAAGAAATCTATTTTGGGGGAAAGAAGACAAAATAAAAGGGAGGGAGGAGGAGGAGGACTGTGTTAAGACAAGAGATGTCAGCCATTTTCATTTTCAGTGAGATGATAGATACTAACCATACTTTAAAAAGAAACAATTAAGAGGGAGCCAGTCTCACTGCAAATATGCTAAGAAGTCATGCCTTGAGGGTCTGAGTCTCAGCTAATAGAGATTTCAACAGTGGAGTTGGGGCTCATATTCTTGAGGCAAAGTACAGTGAAGAATCAAGACTAAATTTGTCACTTACAGAAAACAACAACAACAACAACAACAAACCACAATTGTCTGAAGACATTGTCATACATTTAATTGTAGATTAAGGATGAGCACCAAACTTGGCCTTTTCACCATACCTCACAACCTCTTTTTTTCACATGTGGTTCTTTTGCTAATGGAAATTGTCCTTATTTTTTCCATTTACTTTTTTTTTTCCTTCCACCTTTTAGCTGAATATGGTGTATGAAAAACCATTCACTTTAATTCCTGACACAAGGCAGTCAATTTACACTGGAGGCAGCTGCTCTGTGAGCTCGAGCCAACCCTTTCTTGCCCTAGATTCGTTGCAAATCTGGCCAGAATGTCACATATATTTTTAGTTTATGATGATCTCCTAATACAATTCCAGCTTCTACACAGAGCCCTTCCAGCAGTCTAATAACTAGCTTAGGTTAATGAACTTCAGACCAACTAACCGGTCATTAATCTTAAGGAAATATCTTTCCTTTCTGTAACATATGCAATGTCAATCATTGTCCTGTGCTTAAAAAAGCCACAGTCAAACAGTTCAGAATTAATTAGACCCATGAACAAAAATAAAATACAAAGCCTAAAAGCAAATCTAACTCCCTCATTCTTTCATCCCCTCAAAAGTAAGAAGGCATTTGTCAGAGGAGGAAAAAATTTTGTTTCCTTTAGCTTTTTGATACTTCTGCTAAGCACCAACACACTCTAAAACTTCCTCATCATGAACAGACCCAAAGTAAATGAAGGAAAAGAGTCTAAACAGAAAAGTGCTGAGGCTAAAGCTGCTTTCCCACCCCAGCTTCAGCTAGGAAATATCTGCACTGTATTAATTATCACCTGAGAGCCTGACTGGGGAAGGAAGCTATGCATACACCTCACCAAAATAGGGATATTTCCACTGGAATAAAGGAGCTATTATTTGCCCCGCGGGGGGATGGGACGCAGGGTAGTGAAGAGGGGCCAAGGAACCTGTGTCCATCCTGCCAAGACCTCCCTGTGGGGCTCATAAATTTGTAATGAGCTGTAGGTTAAAACTGCCAAAAAGACAAAATGTCAATCTGCTGGTGTCCTGCCATCTTGCCAGAGAGGGGTGGCTGGACATAACTGGCACATGCATGATGTCACGTCCTTGAAATGAGGTGTCACCTTCCTGCAATTGGTCAGATTTAGTGGAGCCTATAAAACAGATTGTTCTGGAGCTACTGTCTGAAACAGGAAAACCTGGAGCCAATTTACTAAGCATAATTTATTCCAGGCCCTTTGTTGCAATAAACAGAGCTCTTCAGTCTCCTCAAACACACAGACAGTAGGGAGTTCTGTGCTTATGGGAGGTTTTTCAGATCATTCTGCTCAAACCTATCTAAATGCAAAATGTCGCATTCACAAATACTGTGTAGGTTTCTGACTTCTCCTGGCGTCATGAAGTCCAGAGCTGGAAGGACTGTGACCCGTCTGCAAACACACACTTTTTTAACAGTAGTTCATGTAACTTTCAGTTTAATTCCATTAAAAATAATAATAAAAAAAAAATCTATACAGAATTGGAGAATAATTTAAAACCTGTCTCCGGCACTAGTTTTCCAAGGCCATTTTAAAATTTGGGATCAGAGAACCGAGAACAATGAAAACTGCCTGTAGCAAATACAGCAAATACAATTAACCAGATTGTGTGTCTCAGTTATACTGAATCTAACAGCAATGTTACAAATTGCAAGTAACTACTGAAAACCTAGAGCAACCTTTGAGTTGGCTCATGTTGATTTAAAAATGCTGGAATAGAATAAAAAAGTCTGATAATCACTGTGGACCTATAAGTAGGCTGAATAAGTTACTTAGGCCTTTAAGTCTCAATACGTAAGCTCTCTGATAGCAGGGTTTTTCTTCTCCTCATCTATTTCTGTCTGAGAGCTTGAGGTTTTTTTGACTTTTCCACAGAGTGAGAAGAGAGTAAAAAATATCCTTTGCAGACATCAACAAAATAGCATGAGTGGCCTGTTAGACAATCATATTGCTTTAAAAGATTTAAAACTAATTAGCTGCAAAAAAGAAAGAATAATTGCCCCAACGACAATTCAAATGCATTGAAAGGTACGTTATTTCTTTTCTCATATTGTACACATATTTTATACATATATACAAATTTAAAGCATGTCACTTTAAGCATGGATGTACAGATATATGTTTCCAATGTATTTACCTGTAGATGTCTCTCCTATAAATGATATATATTACAAAAGAAAAATTACTACAGTTTTTTACTCTGTGGTTCAAACTGTACTATAATCATCAAGTGCATATTAGATATTCTGTTAATAAAAGGGAAAACTACAAGCATATATGAGTCAGATTAATAACTTATAAAATAGACTAAAAATAAAATTACATTTCCAGACTTACTTAACATTCTTAGCTTGCTTCTTAAATAACAAAGATAATATTCATCCAGAGTACATTGAAACTATGTTCTTGTACCCCTTAGATAGATGTTCTGTTGATATATTATTTGGCAGAGGAGGTTTTTCTCTTCATTGTGAAACCTCAGTTTAAAGCTAACTCCATCCAAGAACTGGTAAACACTATTCTCCCATTTATTAAGCAGCTTTTGTGCTGTTTATAGTGGAGCAAATGTTCTCTTCCAGGATTCTGAAAAATTATTCTTTTTACAAAAACCTCAGATCAGTATTACATGACTTCCCAACACTAGCAAAAATTACTCAGTAAAAAGACAGTGGTACAATAAAAAAAAAAAAAAAAAATTAGTCTACCATAATGATTGTTTTGTTTTGGTTTTTCTTAAATCATTAGTTTTGGCATATCTGGTTTAGATAAGGCTTTGCTATAAAGCAGACCTTGCTATTGTTAAATACCCAGATGAATAATAAAGACTCATATGATGTATAACACAGCTTATAATGAGTTTTACAAAGCTTTACAGGCTTTACCTTTACCCAGCTCCTCACAGGATTTATACCCTATCCATTCAACACCAGTAATCTGTAAGGCAAGAAAAATCTCTGCTCTGATTCCCACTTGAGAAGAGCCAAATAGAGAAAATAAAAATGAAGGGACTAAGAGACAAGGATGCAACTGTGGGAACAAAGAGTCAGCAAAGAAACCTAGTTTTATTGAAGAGAACTATCTAATAATAAATAAAGCTCTCCAATAGGTAGAAAGTATGTCTGAGGATTACAATGGATCTTTTTCCATTAAGATAAACCCAAGCCACTGTAATAGTTTTCTGCATCTTTCTGAAGCTAGTCTACTGATAGAAGCATTTACAAAAGGCATGTAGCCTGTTTGAAGATAAATACTGGTAAGAATGGGTAACCTACCTAGAGTTACCCGTGTTACACCTCTGTGTCACACTTCTATGAAGAGCTTATCTGACCAAGAAATTTACTATAGAGCAATTAAAATTATACACATAGGAAATGAGCACTTTATCCTCAAAAGATATCAGGGTATTTTTCATGTCAGTGTCAGTGGGGTCAGGATTACACCCAAAGATTTCACATAGACATAGAAGAAGTTCTTTCGGAATGCAACAAATAGACAGTCGTGCACACAGACATATTAATATATGATAACATATCACTAGAAACAGTGATTCTGAGAAGTTTTATCTGTGTCATTATATATTTTGGACATATGATGTTTGATAAAACAAATGTTACTCTCTGTTCCTAATTCATTGTATATTGTGTCTGCATAAAATCAGACCTATAGTTTTATGTTCTATAGGCTGCTTCTGAAGTGCAATGTCTATTGTCCAAGAAAAAGGATGGGATGGAAACTAATTTGTCATCTGATAATGATATCGCAAAAAGGAGATAGGCAGATGAATAAAGTGTTCCACCAGACAGATGTGCAACTGATATCTTCCACACATAAATATCTACATGCCTTTCACTGTAAAGTTATGTGCATATGCACCTCATATAGATTTTTTTGTTCTTCTTTTTTTGATGGAAGGAACTGTGACTTCAGATATTACGTCTGTAATAACAGCTTCCCATAGGCTTTTTATTTAGAATGACATGAGAACACTTTACATGTCTCATCATTAAAAAAAAAAAAAGGAAGGAAAAAGAAAGAACACAAACCAAAGAAGCAAGCAGCGTATGGCACAATTTAATAACACATAAGAAGCAAAAGGAACCCTAAGCCAAACCTCAGCGTTACATTATTTTAAGTATAGTATGTTTCCCCAGCAGACCAAAAAAACTTCTGAAGCTATGAAAAGTGATTCTAAGAGGGGTTTTATAGCTTCGGTATCCAAGAAAAGAAAGAGGCGGTAGGATGAAAATTCCTAGAGACATTAATGAAAAGGTAGACTAGATGAAAACCGCTTCCTGCCAAGTACCGTGACGTCTGAAGGTTTTCAAAGAGAGCCAGAGAATTTCCCTCTAAAATGTCTGTCACCACCTGCAGCATTTGGGGTGGCTTGGCTCTGCTCTGAACAAAGTAGACAGGGAGAGAACACATGCATACTGGAAACATTGCCTGTGGAACAGCCTTGGCTTGCTGTTGAGAAAATACTGAAAAGCCAGAAAAGTGTCATGATGGCCATCAGAGAAAAGAAATGTTCATTTTGAGATGACCTGCCTGAGCATTTAAACACTAACAGATTGTATTTGTTCTGCTAAAACCTGAATTAACCCCAAGCAGCACAGTCAAGCCAACTAAACCACTGACCCTGCAACTACTATTCTATCGCTGGAAGAAACATATACCCTTAATGGCCAACTCAAAGGAAGGATTACAGTCTCCTTTTCACCTCCAGGAACTCTTGCCAGTATTTTACTATGGAAAAACTGTTCTCTGTACCTCCTTTCATAGGAGACTGTCCAACATGTTCAGGGGTGGAACATGAGTCCTCTGGTACAGTTCAACTACCAGAGGTCTGTGATTGTTCTTCTTTTTGTGGTCACCAGTAACTATTGACAATGAGATCTTTTATAGATTTAGCTACTTGAACGGAGGCTCGTTCTGCCATGTATTTTGTATGCTTGAGAAAAACCCAGCTTGATGGGTAGGTAGTGTAGTGCTCTAGCAAAATCTGTGAAAAATCAAGTCCAGACTCACTTCTAGGCACTACAGAGCAGGAAGGTAAATAATACTCTGAAAGAGTATAGGCAGTGGGCTATCTGCATGGATATATCTATAGATGCACATAAGAAGGTTTCTATTGTCCTTGATCCAAGCAATCCAGACCTTACCCAACTCCTGCAGTTGTATGTCTCCATTAATTGCATCCTACACAACAATATATGACACATTTCAGTTATACATGCATCTAAGGCATCACCAGCCAGCCAACTTGGTGGGCAGGCAGAAATATCTTGGTTCTGCCCATAGCTACCCAGCCTATTCATACAGTCATAACCCAACAGACCCTTCTAAAAACAAACCACACACACACACACAAACAAATAAATAAAAACAAAACAAACAAACAAACAAAACCACAAAACTGAAATAAATTAATAAAGCTTTACATATACAAATATATTCATAATATTAATCTAATTTCATAACAAATACTTTATTATGCTATAAATTGCAGCTAGATTTATCTGATATAAGCCGAAGTGTTTAACAGAATCACAGAATATCCTGAGTTGGAAGGAATCCATAAGGATCATCAAGTCCTGCTAGTTAGTACTGGTATTGCCAACTAGTTTGGAATTTTGCTTAAATGCTTGTTGGCACTCAGAGATTTTCCAGCTGTAACTAATATCTGCCTATGGCACCCTCAGAGAAAAGTAGAATGCTACAAATTTTGAAGCAGGCAACTACATACCGCAGTAGGCCTCATAACATAGTTAAGCATTTAAAAAATATTTCTATTGTACTAATCTTGATAGGATGTTTCATTAGCTGCCAGCATCATTTAATTCATTGTCAGCTGTGCAAAAGTCTGATCTGGCAGTTATCAAATAATTCAGGCTACTACAGTTTAGTGATGGTATGACAGTTGGTCTTTGATCAAATATGTTTGCTGTATATCCAATGGCATATTTTTGTAGAATTCCTTTCATCAACGTATGGCCTCATTATTTAATGAACTGTCAGTGAACTCTGTACAGCAGTCTGCAAGGCTTTAATATATAAACTACAGTATAGGAAGAGACATGCCAGAAGGATTTTAATTTGCACTTCCAACAAATTTTGATTTAATAATTCATAACTGTACACTTGAACTCTGTTGGAGGAGGTTTTTTCATATTCATTGTCCAACTAATTATGGATCAACATTTTGTTCAGCCAATATGTAAAATTATATACATATGAACATGTACACTGCAGCGCGAGTGATCTGTGTTGGCACATTAACCCAGTTATTATATTGTTAGGCTGAAGGCATTTGCTTTCTTCCTAGTTTTTATAATGTTTGATTTCATTTACATTTAGAGCATGTGTCAGAAGGAAACAACAGAGCCACTATAACACATCCCATTTGTAAGCTTACACAAGTCACTAACTTAATGTGAACCTATTCCTCTTGATGGGTTTCCCTCAGGTGCTCATTGTCACAGCACTGGAGCAGTTTAAAAGCTTTAATGACTCTATTGTCCATCCTCTATCCTTGTCATTGTGAGTTAATTGATTTTTTTCTTTTTTTACTGTTACCATAGGAGATGACATCACTTGTCTAAGGTCACAGCAGCATTTAGGACCAGTACCCACATCCCCTCGATGTCCAGGCAGTGCCTTAGTCACCCGGCCACTCTTCTCACCGGGGACTGCACACTACTGGCTGTGATCCCTGTGGTGAGATCCATGACTCATATACCACTTCTTCCAGTGTTTTACTCTTGATTTAAGCCCTTTTACAAACTGCAGAAAATTACAAGTGCAATTTCATTTTCCATAAGCAAGAACTTCATAGAGCTGCGTAAGGAGTAACAAGCAGCCAGTGTGAGTTCAGGAGCAGGTTATCAAAGCTTTAGCCATCCTGTGTTCACTGATCACTAATTTCACCATTTGAAAGGCTTGTAACAAGCTGCTATCAGACTCTAAGAGAACTGTCTGCTTGTGTTGCAGCAGAAATCAATTTTTATTTGGTGCAATACAGTCGTTTTGCTGGTCTATTTTTAAGCTGCTTTGTGAAGTGTGCTAGCGTGACAGTTCCTGGAATCTGAAACAGCCATACTGAAAAAGAAAACAAGAATCCAGGCATCACCACCTCCATTCAACACAGAACTATTACCACTTTGGTTTCAAACCACAATAACTTTCCTTTGTCTCGTGAGGACAAAATGAGGACACAGAGTGCACAGATGAATCAATACTTAACTGAAAAATAACAAAGCTTTTAGACAGTTAACCAGTTAGTTACTGGGGAGGTGCCATAGCCAGAAGATTATTAATAATAAGAAAAAAGGTGGGTGTAAAACAACATCTCTATTTTCCTTTTCCTAGTAGACACCTGTCATCTAAGAGGATGAGGCAGTCTTGATCTTGACAAAGTTCTGAGTCTTCAGTCTCTGCAAGGGTGGTCAACACCGGAACAGGGACTCAGAGAACTTGTGGATTCTCTATCTTTGCAGATATTTCAAACTTGAGTAGGGATACCTCTGAGCAACCTGATCCAAAGTTGAAGTTGTCTCTCCTTTGAGTGCAAATGGGACCATATAACTTCTTGATGCCCCTTCCAACTAAATTTTTTTTACTACTTCTTTGAACAGCTAGTGCAGAGAGGAATAACTGAACTGGATCACATGCTGAAGGTCTTAAATACCTTCCAACACCTTTCTATTGATCAATTTAACGCTCTGATATCCATCAAATGACTTTTCCTACTCTCTGGTGATCACTCTTACTTTTCCAAGGACTCTTCTGATGAGGGCAACACTTACCTGAGCTGCTCACAAATCAACTCATTTACTACTGAAATCTACTGATAAAAGGAGTGCTTTCCTTTTATGAAACTGTCTGAAAGCTGCAGTCATTCAAGAGCTGATTCACAAGTAAATCATAAACCTCTGTATCAAAAACAGTAATGCACACAATAGGGCAAAAGAAGTACACACAAAATAGGTGCAGATGCTGCATTACCTATATAATTTAATCCAACATCTCAAGGCTGATAGATATTGTTCACACAGACAAACCTGGATTGCCCATCCTATGAGAACTAAACACAGAACTGAGTGTCAAAATTATTGACACTGTATTTGAAATAATGTTTTTTTTCTGCACTGATGAGACAAGAAGGGGATTTCTTCCAGGATTCCCCTGTTTGAGCTAGAAGAGGTAGCTAGGTGAGAAAGATCACTAGATAGACTGCTGACACACAAACCAAGCCAATATGTTCTGCTTACCCAGAAGACAAAATATCAGCTGTGTATTCCAGCCTGACCTCTCTTTCCTGTTCAAATTAGCAACTCCTTCCTGCTAGTCTATTATCTCCTAGTTGGATCAAGAAGTGGAAGCCACTGTAGTTACTAAACCAAATGCTTCTCAAGGGTGTGTGGAGAAAAATTACTAAAAAGGATTTGTCCTCCACACCATCTTAGCTAAAAAAGGATGTGGTGGAGAAGATTAAGTTTTGTTTCCATAGACACAGCTGAGCAGGTGGCAAACATCCGCCACAGGTGCTTGTCCTAAAGAGGATCTCATTCCATAGTAAAACAGGCACCCCCCAAAGAAACTAGGGCTTGAAGATATCCAGGACTCCTCATGTCAGATGAGACCTATGTAAGTTTATGAAACCCCTTGGGATCATCATGATTAACTATCTTCCTTAAGCTATTCCCCACTGGGCTTTAGTGCTTTTAAACCACTGACCCCTTGAATTAAAGAGGTAGATTTCTCTTTTCACAGCTGTGACTCAACAGAGGGAGGAATTCAGAGACATCTAAAAACAAAGCCATGCAGAATTTAAAACAAAATCCTTCAATGACAGATTTAGAGAGTGATGGCTGCAGCTGGAACTTAGAAATATAACAACTAACTAAATGAGCATGCATTATACAAAAGCCTTACATGGACAGACCCTGTGAAGGGCAATTTCTTCACAAGAAACTAGAAAAACAGAACTACTATGAATAAATTGCCAGGAAAGCTAGATATCGGCAGTTCAAAATAAACCTCACTGCATGAGTCCTTCAGCAATATGAGTAAAATGAGAAGATAGATGGTAGTATGTTAGACAAATTTATTCTTGATTGTTTTATATATATATATATATATGTACATGTATATATATTAATCTGCAATACAAAACTGAAATCCCTGTGACTGGACGGGAGTAAAACACTGATAAGATGCAGTTTTTGATTTATATAGTACCTTTCACATGTCCAATTCAAACATACATTATTGAGTCTTTGTAAAGGAAATATATTACTACTATTCCAGTTTCATAGCTGGGGAAGCTGACGCAAAATGTATTCAGTAGTCATCCTAGGTGGACTTGAAGTGAGCAAGAAGTGGAATCCATTTCTATTACTTATCAGTTTTTGATGCTTTTACCTTAAACTTGATATTAATTTTTCTACCCAGTGAAATATTTTACCTGATGTAGCATATCAGTTTTAAATAAACATGCATGAATGTAAAGATGAATTTATAAAATATCTTGAAGATCCTCAAGCATGGAACATAGTTACAGAGGAATAAATCTATTGACCATCTTCACACAGTTCTGCAAAACAACAATGATCACTGGAAACTCTGCTTTCCTTGTCTGCTCAGCTGGAGTATGTGACTTGCATTAATGGCACAGGAAATAATGTACTTGCACTCAGACCCAGGACTGACTGATGTCAAATGAAGTTCAGCCATTCATATTAATGGGCATCCACATTTGTCTGAGGGAATGGAAGTCTCTTAGACCTTAGGGTCATGAATTGACAAGCCATCGAACATTTTCTCTGTTATGCTGGCCACCCTCCATCCTCAATGAGATCAGCTGTCTAGACCCTTAGTCCCACTACAGCTGCTTTGTGCTCCTCTTGAGGCACAGAAAGAGCTCATTGCTAATTCTTTCTGTGTAATGCACAGTTCAGAGTGAGGTCTCACAACTCCATTTCTAAGACACACAGAACAGTCACATTTCTCTGGAAGCCAGGAAAAACACAGACACAAGTGTGTAAACTGTGAGTTTTCTTATTCTGGAGATCTGTGATTGACTAAGACAAATAGTGACAGAAATGCCATTAATGATCAAAAAAACAAAACAAAACAAAACAAAACAAAACAACAAACAAAAAAAACGCAATTAAAAAAAAACCTGAAACATAATCTAAGAAGAACAAAAATTACTAACAATTTGTACTAAAAAAAATATTGCTAAACTGCAATTGTCTCACACCATTAACAAACTGGGAGGAGACAAAAAACATTTTTCCTTCATATGGACTTTCTGGAAAAATACCTTCTCACAGCATTTTTTCTTGGCAAGTTCTAGAGTATCTATGAGCTCGCGGGTTGTAATCACTCTAATGACCAGCAAGCAGTTACTTCAGACAGCTGATACAAGTCTGTGGCTGATATAATCTGCCAAAACATTAAAATATGCAAAGAAATACAGAATTTTATTCTTATCAATGTTAAGCAGAGCAATTCTGTGAATAAGGACAGTTATAATTTTCACCATCATCATTAATATTCATAATAGTAAGAACAACAATAACACCAATAACCATAATTTTTCTAAAAAAAATTTTTTTTTTGCAACAACAACTATGCCAGAGGCAAATTAAAATGTTATGGTTGATAAGAAAGTAGGCTGTTTCCAGTGACATTTACAAGTTATAACCCAGCTTTGGCAGTCAGAACATGCAGAGTGAGTCAATTCAAAAAGGCCACTGGAACCTTGGCATCTCTATTCCTTTAGAGGCACCTCAGCCACATTCTTGATTTTCAGAAGTGCTTATATAAACATTAAAAAGCATAAAACAATAAAAATATAATAATCTAGCATGCAAGGCCAATACTAACAAAGGATGAGACAAATGAAGAAAACAAGATTAAAATAAATGCTTTAAGTGCATAATAAATTTCAATATTATGAGTCACTGAATTGACTTGTGAACTGCGAATTGACCATGCCCCTTTTAATTGTTCCAGAAAATGATCTCTTTTCTGAAAAAGAACATCTTTAGCAGTCATAGTTGCTAAAACTGATTGTTTCTTTGTTGATCAATAGATTTGTGTACTGTAGCACAAGTTACAGTACTTAAGTATGGCTATAGGTTTAGAAAGCAGCATGCAGATGTGCAGCTAGATCAGCAAATGTTTTCTGTATGTACTTGGAGAATTACCAGGATAAATCACCAAGAAAACAATGCAAATCTATTCCTCACAGTAATGTAAGTTGAAATGGAAAATCTAAAACAGCAAAACTGCAAAACTATGCAGTCTGTAACTGAGAAAAGCAATCATATTTGAGCTTCTTTCAACATTAAAGTTGTCTCTCAATTTGCTTCCCTTAGCAATATGTATCACAAAACACATTACTGCTTTTCTACATTTATGCTGTTCTGGGTTTTCTCCACCTTCATCATCCATTTCCTGTTCCAGAAAAACCCTTTCACACAACAACTCCTTACTTAAATAAGCTTATAAATATGTTTGTAATGGCAAGACTGAAGGTTCATCCAGACAAGTAGTCTGTTTTCAACAGTAAGTGTAAGGAAAAATAAGAATAGAACATTCATATATATTTCCCCAGTCTTTGTGCTCCCCCTTCTCTGCATCTATTTTCAGCTCAGGAGATTTCCTGAACCTATTTTGACTGGTCTATTTTGGAACCCCCAAGCAGATATCACTTTCAAGTACTTGTCCAGCCTCCCTTCAAGCCTTTATACAGTTCTTACATCTGCAACACCATCTGGCAAACAATTTTGTATGTCTGCCACCTAATGTGTGACAAACCACTTCCAATACCAGCAATGCAACGTGACATCATAGTATTCCCCTCATACACCACCATCTTCATAACATTAGCCGGAAAGTATAACAGATCCTTATGAGCAATAAAATAGAAAGATTTTGAGTGAGTTGTGATGATCATCCAACTGTTGTAATGCTGAAGGCATTATGCATACTACCTCATTACTTTACTTAGTATAACAGACTCACAGAGTGGCTGGAAAATTAAGAGAGAACTGTTCAGATAAAATTAAGAAGGTGATAGTAGTGGTCAGCTCCAGTGAGTGCTGCAGAAGAAAAATATCTCACTATCATCACTGCACAAGATGAGATATAACATTTCACAACTAAATATTTGGTCAAAATCCAGCTTTGAGCATTCAATCCAAGAATGTTCCAAGGTTAGCAAATACATGGGCGGGGCAAATCACATCTTAGATCAGTGAAAAGGAAACACAACCAACAGTGGCTCAAGACCAGTAGCAGAAGGACTCTCACTCATTCTTGGTTATTGGTTTCAGGCGGTAGAATGAAAAAAGCATCCCAGTGCCCAGCAATTGGGTAGCCCTGTCATGTCTCTCCCTGGCAAGGCCTTCCACCTCACTTACATTGCAGCAAAATTCAGTTTTACTTTACTGAAATGTCCAGATTTTCCCACATTCAAAACTTTTACTCTCATTATAAATGAATTAAAAGAGGGGATGAGGGGTGTGGAAGGGTTTTATTTTTGTAGAACTGATATCTTCAAAATCTTATGTTCTCAAAATTGTTAGGATAAATAATTTCAAAAATGTATTTTAAGTTTTAGACTATAAAATGACTATGTGGAAATACAATTATAAGATCTATTAATCTTCATACTTCAAGGTGTGAGTGCTGTAAGAAACAGCATCTTGCAATTTAGAACAGTGAAATTGTGAAGATTTATGTCTTCCGTTTAAACATCTGGTCTTACCCACTCTTGGTGCCAGAACGGCAGACTGGATGAGCTACTTATTTATTCCAGTCAGGAGTTTCCTTGACTCCTGGACTTCATGTTAAGACATGTTGAACATCTTACTCCCACTGGAGCTTTTTTACTGTCATGAAGTCAATAGGTCAGAACTTGAAATTTACTGCTCATGAAAGAGATTCCTCATTTGAGTTTGTTATATTCTAGTGTATTAGTACACAAATACTAAAAAACGCTTGTATTTTATATACTCCACACTTAGACTTCATACATGCATAGTGATTAAGAGTCTGTCAGAACATAGCTTCTTTACCAATAACGCATATAGTTAATCATGAGGGGCAGTAAATATCTAAATGGATTACATCTCATAGAAGTAGTACAGTGAGCCTTATAGAAAAAAAGTTCCTTTCTTTTTACAACAGAGTTTTCAACTTACTATTATAAACTGTAATTTTTCCAAAGAATCAAGTCAGTTATATTTACTTATTTTGAATTAAAAGTTATTTAGTTATTTTGTATATCTATCAAAAGTCAAATTTCAAGTTGTTTGTATCTGCAGTGGATCATGGTAATGTGATGACATTTCTGTCATTGCCTAGTGAGTTTCAAAGCTGTTTCAAAAAATATACACATGTAAAAATTCCGTGACTTTTTTTGCCAAAAACTAACATTAAATTGCTGACGGAAAACATTACACTTTCTGAAAAAAAAATAAAAAAACAACAAAAACAACAAAACCAAACCCAAAAACTCATTAAGGTTTGAAACAGAAAAGTTACACCTCCTTTTTAAATTACAGCTACTTTAAAAAATTTCCAAAGGTAGCTACAATTTAGCTTTGATCTTGCTATTGCAGGATCCCAGAAATACTTAATTATAGCAGGGGAAATGTTGTGTGCACACATATGTGTGTGTTTGTCTACAGTCTGCGTGAGCAATTGAAAAATATCCAACATATGCACACAGCAAGCCACATAATTAAAATTACTCTTATGAAGAGTAAATTTGTCTTTAAAACTGAAAATAATGGAAGGACAGCAGAGACTTCTCAGTACTAAAACATAATACTTCATTTAATGAGTAATCCCTGGAGCACATGAATGTTTACCTCACTCTGGGCAAGCTCAAGTGCATGGACAGACAATTACAGTACTTCAGCTGATGTGCAACAACTTGTTAAGCAGCTCTAATGCAACTACATTCTTTTGTGGGCTTAAAGGCTGCATTTATATACCTTCCTCAATGCCAGAGTGACTTTTGACTCCTAAATATTAAATGGCTAAAAATTATCAGCATGTTCTAAGTTAGAATGCCTGAATCTAGACCCACAAATCACTAGAGACTGGTAAAACCTGAAACTTAAGTCTGAAGTCTCTCCAGGTTTGGCAGGTACTGTGTTTGAATCCATTCTGTCTTCAGAAAAATTTAAAAAATATACAAAAAATAATAATAACTAAAAAGACAGACAAGGTTTTGCGATAGGAACATCATAATACATTTAAGTTACATTGTTTCTTAGATGAATAATGTCTGGATAGCAAATTTATTAACATGACCACTTGGCTGAATATGATTAAAAATTAAAAAAAAAATAGACGTAGACTGTAGATCAATAGTAAATGCTGGCAAATGGCTTCAGAGAGTCTCCAAGTTTTGCTTTGGGAGAATGGCAAAAGGAGAAGGGATATTGCTAAAGCTTCATTTCCCCCCACTTTTACATCACTACCTCTTTTCAAAGTGTAGGATGCAAAATTCTGAGCCTGATATTTAGCAAAAGCACAGCTTAAATTATAAAAATAGCAAATCTATTAGATGAATCAGGAGTTGCAATGAACTTGGAACCTCTCAAGCTAACACTGGTATTCTTTCAGCTGTGTTTTAATGTTTCATCATGTACTCAGGACACAGATTTCCTTGCTTTGGTCAATCCTGTGGAGGCTACTGTGCACCTTCTTCAGTGGGGTGACTCTTCACAACGAAATCTGTGAAAGCTGAAGGCAGTGCTTCAAAATATTCAGTAATTTTCTAGGCTTTTAGATTTTATACAAAAACCTTATTTTTCTCTAATTTAATATTACTAGGTAAGGAATTTATACAATCCTAGAATTACATTCAACCCTTTGAATGCAACAGTGAAGCTCATGTGGCCCCCGGTGAAAATGGGTTCTATAGCAAATTATTGTGATTTACAGCACCTATGCATGAGTTTTCAACTTATTATGATTTTATTTCTTAAATATTAAAAATATAATGCATTTTAGAGGCTTTTCTAATGAAGTAGAAAGTACCAATCAATGGTCATCTATATTTTTGTTGGCATAGTTTTACATTTCACACGAGACCTTTGATATCAGAGCATGGCTGAAATATCAAAATTCTTTCAAATGCTTATCGCTTTTAATGATAACTGCAGCTGCTCTCAAAAGCTGCTGCCCTTGGTATCACTTACATTCCCACAGGAATATAAATGTCTGTGAGGCAAGGATTTATAAAAGGTATTCTTCTTAGGCCACCGGAGAAACACACAGCTTTAGATTTTTGATGCTGCATAATAGTATTATTGGTCTAACATGTTGAAATATACATTTTTTTTCTATTTTTTTTTTCATGAAGCTTATCTACTCTCACATTTATTAATCTGAAAACAGGACAAAAGAAAAAAAAAAACAGGGTAGGAAATCCAGCAAACTCAGAATTCAAAGACTGTCATTTGGGCCACTGAACATCTTCAATGGAAGCAATTTAGTCCAAGGCATGGGAATATTGAAAAAGAAACATTATGAAGAGACACTACTGAAAGCTGGTTGCTATCTGTTTGAGATCAAAGGGCATCAAAGCAAATATGAAATTATCTTGTAGATGAGGTAATAATGTACCTAGTGATCTTGAAATGAATTGTTTAAATATTCTTATTTTCACATTTCCTTTTGAAAGGTGTGCATTGAATCCCATGAATAATCCAACAATGACAATCACAAAATAGTGAATTAAAATTAAATTTTAAAATAAGATCTATTCGATCCTCGAATCAGAAGTATTTCTTTCATCATCTTAATGCCATACTGTTTTTAAAACCTGGTGACTTTATTTGTTTAATTTCATGTATAAGTCCCTGGTTATCACTCATACATAAGTCACCTAATGTGCACTGCTACAGCTGTTTGATGTATATTTCCAAACTCAGAAAAAACTAAGACCTAGAAACACATCACCACCTCTTGCAGAAATGTCACTCATGTTATGAATAAAGCATAAGCTTAGAAAAACATCATCACCCAACAAACAAATAGCATCTGCTGAACCAAATACATGTGTCTGGAACTGTGCTCCTTAGCTAATTGGAGGCAGGCTCTGGTGTCGTACTGTGGGAGCCCACAGTTGAGAAATCCTTCAAACTGGTCATGCAGAGTTCAGCGCCCCATGCAACGGCAATTGCTTAACTCTGGGGGCAGGAGGCATGGTGAGAAATCTCAGAAACCAGACAGGGAAACAATGCTGTCATTTGTCATGGACAACCTTGGTGGTGTGAGGAAGCCAGCGAGAAGGACAGGGACCCGAGTGAAGCTGGCCATGAGCAGAAATGTGCCATTGCAAAGTCCAAGCCCTGGTCTGGAGAAAAGCTGGGGCTATTTTATAGTGGAAGATCACTGAGGGGGGATGAAGGGCACATAAAAGCAAGAAAGGATAAGGTCACCTGAGCAAACTGGAGGCTAACCCTTCTTCCTGCAAGTGCTGCCCCAAACAACCATTGCACCTATATTCGTCTGTGTCAAGCTGGACTGGGGCAAGCTTACGCTTGGGACACCATGATGACTGGCATGAGAGGGAGTATTGACTCTCAATCTTCCTCTCAAAAATGGAGGAAAGCCTATATGACACAGAAATGATTCACTATTCAAATAGCAAAAGTTGAATGGGAACATGCATCCCTGCAGCTGGCAGACTGTCATATCCAAGGAGTCTATCAAACTCAATCACAAGACACACAAATGCTCTACTCTCATGTTAAGCACCTAATTCTAAACTGATAGTTAATTTAGAAAGATATTGCTGCAAGATAGTTAGCTATGACTCCCTAATACGTCCACAGACAAAGAAACAAAAAACTAACTGAAGGAGCTTGGTCACTCTCAAAAGCCTGTTCTAACTTTTAAAATGCAGTAGATGCAAGTAATGAACTAACGGATACATGCACTGGGATCTGGCCCAGTCTGATATCCAAGTTGGAGGACAAAACAGTTTTGAAACTCTGCAAGAACTCTTCTCCTCCTTTCCTGCATGTCAGACTAACCTCGACCCTGAGTGTATCTTCTAGTTCAGCCTTGTCCAACATGTGGTTCCAGGCAGGATGTTGCTTGTAAAACCCTCACGCACTAATTCCACTAATTGGAGCATTCAAAGCAGAGCTTTCAGAGGGGGACCAAAAGGCAATGTTGTCTTTCTGAACAGTAACAGGCTATCAACCACGGCCAAGGCAGGGAACTCATGCGTTAGTGAAGTATTGAGCTAACGTCTTCACAAAAGCCGTTCAATTTGATCAGACAGACTGTGGACCTTGATTTATCTGTCTAACAACCTTGTTCAGCCCTGCTGGGTTGGACTTTGCCCATTGCCACTGTCAGGAATCTGCAGAGCATCTCTGTGAAAAGCACCTGCAAAATGAGCAGAGGGGGAGGGAGAAATATTTCAGATTTGGTAAAATAGGTTAAATAGAGTTGAAAGTGTTGAACTGATTACCCTGTGTTAAATGACTATGAGAACAATACCGAAACCAAAGACGATCTAACACAACTGTCACAACAAAGGCAGTTCTGAAAGACATCTGACAAGGCAACATCTTTTTAGAAAACACTCAGGATATTAGCTGCATATTTGTGTGTTTTATTAAGACTAACGTCATGACAACAGCTTAATTTAGCACAAACAATAGGCCAATAAATACAATACTAGTGCTTTAAAATAATTAAATAGCCATTTGTTCTTGCATTTATGTTGCTTCCAAACACTGGCAGAATTCCTTCAAATAAACAAACAGCTCTTGTTTTGTTATTTTAATTTTTAAAGATTACATGTTGGCAGTAATTAAGGCAAATCTGGACATTTGTTCCATTCATCTGAGGTGAAAAAAAACAAAGACGTATCTATCACATTGCATTTTTACTCTTAGAAAGCCAAAACAAGGGCCCTCCAGGGAACAAGAAGTTTAATTATAAACTATCACTGCAACAAAAAAAATAGATTCTGGGACACGTCTCTGGGAACACATTCAATACAGTAAGCCAATGTAATCTGAAAAGTATTTTTTTATTATTATTATTTTAATTTTTTTTTTTAATGCAGGGTTGGAATTCTTTTTTGGTGTAAAACAAAAAATGTCAGCAAAATAGTGCTCAATTACAGAGGCGCAAAATTGGTTACAAAATGATGTTCATACAAAGTGATAGTTCAGAAGCACTCACAAGAATAGAAAAACACAAGCAGTGCCATCGATTAGCAGTTCATTTGTTTTTTGAACTGTGTACTAAATTTGTGCTGTGCAATAGTGAGAAAATCTGAACTATAAAACAAGAGTCAGAGTGCAAACCAATATCTCCTTCTCTGCACTATAGTTTTCAATTCCTACAGAGCATTCTATAATTGTTGTATCAATTGTCACAGCACAAGCATCTTAATGAAAAACAGAATTAACCCCATATTTTTTTCTTTTCATTCTCTCAACCAAGAAAAAGTAGGAAAGATATTACAGAATCTTCAGTTTGAAATATGTCTTCAGCATACATGATACATCAAAAAGATGGTTCATTTCTGTCCACAGAAAATTCTCCGAATAAGAAAATGTGTTTGTTAATAAATAAAAATTAAATTAAAAAAAAAAAAAAAGGGTGAAAAAAGTTGTAACCCTCCTACAACTCTATGAGGCTATTTAGTAAGGCTGGATTTTAGATTTCCATCATGTTAACAAAGAAGAAGATGAGTTATGTCAATAGCACTGTCAACAGGGTTAAGCCCCATAGGAATCCCTATGAATTCCTTCTAAAATCCTGTGTAGATCCATAAACTGTGTCATGATCTTACCCACCACAGCGGTGAAACATGGAGCTTATTTTAAACAATTGCATACTGACAGCCTAATTCTTTTTTCACTAAGATGAACTGTATCTCTAGAAAGGCATAAAGTTGTCCCATAACACGAGGTGTGTATCAGGTAAATTGGTTCTCTTGAGCAAATGAGTTGCTGGAGTAAACATGAAAGCTTTATACTGAATTTAATTTAGAGAAATAAATACTGAAAATTCTATGTTCTGAAATCCACAAATAACATTAAAAATGAATGTTAAGTTGATTTTCCTAAGGAGATATTCTTCTACTTAGATCAAATACATAAATTGATAAGAATACTATTACCCCTGGTAATATCATTGCCTGTGTTCAATGTCTTTAAAGGTTTTCAAACCCCTTGAGATCATGCAATTTCTAAACATAACATGAAAATGCAAAATTTTTTTGCCTAAATCATGATGATCAATACTTTAGAAAAGCTTACAGTTGCAAATAATAATTATCTAATAACTCATTCTCATTTTTCTGCTACATTGTTTTCCCAGCAACTACCTACCTTGTATTTTACTAGATGTCTTAACATTTTTAGTGAAAGTAACAGAGATTTATAACAAAGACTTAAAAAAAAGTCTCCACTATGGAGCCTAATCAGTATGGGAACATTGACATGTGTCCACCGACTTCACTGAAGTTGCACTAATTAGGTAGAAAAAGATCATGACTATCATGGCCCTATAATATTGGTGATACTTGTGTTCACTAATACAGAAATTTATCATCTTCATTCCAGTTCTGAATTGTTTTGACAGAATAATTAGTGAGCACATTCATTCAGATGATTTGAATGACAGTAGATCTTGTCTTTAATAAATTTAATGTAAAAAATATTTGATAATATCTGTAAGGTTCAGATTCACCTCCCTTCAGTTTAAGTATCAGAAAAACAGAAGCTGGAAGCTTGGTCACTGCAAGATGCATGCATAACCAACAGAGAGAAACAATATCCACCAGAAAACAAAACTACCAACCGCAGCTGCTCAGTGCTTTCTGAGGACTCTAGTTAAGTATCAGACCCTACATGGGAGGAAAAAAATGCAGGTCTATGCTATTACTTGTTTATCTATTTTACTATAGCCAGACCAAATAAATGCTTCCAAAACCAATAAAAAACATTCCTAGAACCATTACTTTTGTTGCTCCAGTTCCAGACCTATGTATAGTTATTCCCTACATAATACCTTTCACTGAGTATCATTTTCTGAACCATCGCAAAACTCTGACATGTCTGAGCATGGTCCTGGGCTTTAGCAGATAAAGGTATGAATCTCTCATGACTGGGCAACAGGCTTTTATTCTCCTGCTGCTAAAAAGTCTCTTAGTGATGTTAGTTGCACATGTCCTTATTGTGGCAGTATATTCACTTGGGGGGAAATGAAAGAAAATGTCATGCTACACAAAAGGGATTCCATGATAAATTAAATGAGTAGATTATAAGGCCAAGAACTGAAAAGTTACAAATGTTAATGCTGCAGCTGGGATGTGATGGCAAATGTGATCCTGCCTCTCACAGCAAGGCCATGAAGCTGAGGGAAAATAAATGCAATGTTTTACTAAGCTCATTTAAAAATAACAAGACAACATTGCTACTTCCTTGGTGTCTTTCTCATTCAGTATCCACCCTCTGTAGGAATGACCCAGAGGTCCTGAGGAACACATGCTTTCTGATTGCATAGTTAAAAAATGCAGCCTAATGCATATACATTAGAGGGTGGGAAGGAATGAAAGCATAGACAGTTATCCTTTGGGACGCTGATAATGAAAGCACTTGCAAGTTATTTCTCATTGTTTCCAATGGAGGGAAACATGGCTGCAAATCACTGAAAACTGACATATCTACATGTCTGTTAGTGTTTTATTATTCTTAACCAAAATGAAAACAGTATTTTCTTCTACTGTCTGTGCAGATATACCCTCTGTATTCAAGTAGATAAAGAGGCCTGATCCCTGTCTCCTCTTGTCTTCCAAATCAGTGAAATGTTCTGATCAGTGGTTGTCAGAGAACCAGACTAAATTATAGAATTGCCATGTCAGGTGCCAGAAATTTTATGAAAATGTGATAGAATATTGCTGTCCTGGAGATACAGAAAATGAGATGTGTAACTTCTCCCAGTCCTAGACTAGAAACTAAATGTAAAGACAAGCAAACAAACAAATATTTTTTTTTTTAAAAGCAAAAAAGCTCTTTTTCCCTCTCCTAAGGTTTTTTACTCACAAAATTTTTAATTCTTTTCTTTTTGAATATATAAATTTCCAAATGTAACTGAAGTAAACTGATTCAAGGAACTGAAAATATGTAGCTACTGTTTCTTAATACCCCATATTAGTCAAGCCATCCTTGACTAGCTTCTGACACTATTTCTGTCATTGAGGTTTGGGTAAAGAGCAGACTACCTTTCTCCTAGAAGGTCCCAGGACGTTTCACTTAATCTTCCACCTCCCACTCTGGGTCTCACATATTTCAGTTTCTCTCCCTGTGTGGCCATGCTGGGAGCACTCACAAGCTAAACCCACAGGAAAGAAACAGAGAAGAACAGGAACCGCTCAAGAGTCTGCCTGGACAGCTTGAATAATGGTCCCAATTTGTTATGCACTAGAAGATGACTGAACTTCCCCAGTGTTATTGTTTTATCATTCTCTTGAAATCAAAACTTAATGCTTTTATTCTCTATGACCTAGTACGCTAAGCACAGTAACTTAATGGTGAAGTATTAGAAAAACATTAATGTGAACACATAATAGTAATAATAATAATGTAAATGTACTGACACGTGTTTATGATTATTGTTACAAATGGCTTTTGGGAAGGTCATATAAAATCTTTAAAATGTATCTTTAACTGTGGCCCAAAATTCAGGGGTCTGTTGAATACATTCAGCCTGAATCTTTCTGAGGCTCCATGTGGAGAAAGTATAGGCTTTCAAAACAGACCAAGTCTGGCCATAACACAACAGGATCAGAGACATGCTTCTGCTGCAAGGGAAAGCACTTCAAACGTCAGAGTGCCAGTCTGTCAGCACTTATCACTCAGTGGGTTATACTATCGTTCCAGCAGATTCTCCTTCCAAACTTATACTTCATCACACTCCTGACCTTGCTGCATATGGCCCCTTCAGCAGAGTTCAAGTCTGTATCATGTAAGACTTGGAGAGTTTATTCACTGCTTCTCATTATAACCTCAGAGCTTTGCTCATTGTAAGCCAAAATTATTTACTTTGCAGTTTTGGGGGTGTTCATGGAGGAGGAAGGGATGAAGAAACGTCTAACCAAGGAAAAATGTTATGTTGCAAAGAAAATGGGCAGACTTTTGCCTGTTCATGAGCAAATGGTTGCTCCTGTGCCTGTTTCATGTGCAACTTTCCATCCAAAAATGGGATAGAAACTGAGACAGCCAGGCCATATTGTGCTCCAGCTAATAAAGTGTTTCAAATCAAGAAAAACAGGCAAGGCTGCATCACTCTGGCCTGTGCTGTATGGACTCTTTTTTCTTTTTTTTTTTTTTTTCCTTTGAAACATTCCATTTGCTTTTCAAGCCAAGACAAGAAAAGAAACATTTTTAACCTTAAGAGTCTGACACAAACCTACAAAATTAAATAGTCAGGGCTGAAATGAGGCAGGTTTTACAGTTCTTAAGTATCTATCCTTTGTTCCCTCCTTAATGATACAGTTATAGTTAGGGAAAACATAAGAAGCTGTGAGCAAGCAGGCAAGAGCAGATTTAACTTGGAACTTTCAACTTGCTTTGAAACACATGCAGGTCAGGGCCACATGGTACTAAATACTCTACAAATAAAGAGCAAGTGTCAAGACCTTTCCTGACGAGCTTACATCTAAGAAGACAAAACAAACAAAAGATGGGTGGAGGAAAGCCTGTGCAGTTACAGAAATACAGTACAGTCACCCCCAGTGCAGCTCGGAGTTGAGCTTCCAGACCCCAAACCTAAGTCTGTAATCAATAAATAAAATGTGGCAGATCCTCAGACAGAGTAGCCTGGCACAGTTTCTGTCCACTCAGCTAAACCTCCATTCCCTTCAAAACCCAATATTTCCATCCATATTGCTTCCTGGGAGCCCTCCACACCCCCTCAGCTTATGATAGGGGAGTTTGGAAATGTGTTAGTTGACGACGGCAAAAAACAGCCCAGTGAGCACACTAACAAACATCACGGGCTATTGCAGGTCAATAACATCTTTTAGCCTTGTTTAACTTGCAAATACAGATGTGACCCATGTGTCTGTCCTGCGGTCTGCTTGAGAGTCCCTGCACCCACAAGGGAAATGTGCCACTAATGTCATCAGCCAAGCAAGACAGGCAGTCAGTGACAGAGCCAGCAAAGCATCCCATCAAGTTTTGGCACTTAAAAAATACTGCCTTTCATTGTGTAATTTCTATGGAAAATACGAGACGTGGCAAAGCCATGCAAAATATTCCAAGTGTAAATACAGATGTCCAAATCAGGCTAACGTGACCATCAGGTAGAAATTCAAAGCGGAAAGGGGTCCAAGGTATTGTGAGGGTATGGGCAGACAAATTACAGGTGAAATGTTTGAAATTTAACTCTTCTGATTTTAAAAAAGGTCCTGCTAAGCTGTAACACCAGCTGTTCTTTTTTCTTTCTCTTTTATGATTACTGAAACTCTGTTTTCAGAAAAGTTTTGACAAACTTGGAAAAAAACAGCAAATGGCTGATATTAACTGCAGTGCACGCAACTGCCTTCCTACAAAGTCCTGCTCAGAGACATGCTTTTAGAGCAGAAGTTCACTGACTTCTCCATGGATGTTCTTAATTCACTTTCCATGAGATATGGACCTCAAAAAGAAAGTGAGATGATATAAACCATGCAGGCAATGCTGTGACAGGGAGGCATTACTGACCTCCGGTACTTATCATGGCTCTCGTGCCACATGTCACCACTTTTTCCCTTCTCCCAGAGCACCTGCTCATGGAGTCACCCTCAGCTGCAGTCATATTGGCTGATTTACTTTAAACACCTTAAGTTCAGTGTGCTGGTGTACTTGCTGGAAAAGGATCTGCAGGACTGAGGTCAGAAGGCTCATGGTGAAATGAGAGTGGAAATGGAAAATAAACTTCTAAGATGCTAGTGTTGCAGACAAAGAAGGATATGTGATGAATCCCTTGCTCTCTTCCACCACATGCTCAGAAGAAGGGAATGAAAACTGATCATACTTAAGAAACTAGCAAAATTATTGCTAGCATCCTCTTGTAATATTCAGAAGATGAGATGTCTATTTTTCTTTAATCAAATCAATTCATGAGAAAGAAAAACTAAAACAATTAAATAAACAGCATGGATCTTTGAAAAAAGAGTGTCAGGAAATGTTTTACAGCAAGGAACAGCCTTTTGCTATCCAGCTGTTTGTTTTGTTTTAACAACTCATGAGAGTTGAGCTTCTGCAGCTTCTTTTCTTTTTCCTATTCCAAAAGCCTTGGGGATGTTTCTCTTTTAATTATGAGCCCATTCTTGAGCTGGGAATACTTTTCCAACATGTGAGTGTGAATGATATGAATGGAGATGGCACAACTGCTTACCTCTTCTCTCGCTGCTTGTTATTTGCCTAACTCTTCCTGAGAGCAATGAAAGAAACCTTTTTCTTTTCATGGGTTTATTTGGTTCTGTGGAAAACAAGGACCCTTAGAACTGCAGAACTGAAAGACTTTGTTTAGTAAGAAGAAACTCTGAAATCAGCCACCAGTTTGTCTGATATAAAAAGAATCAAGAGTCTGACTTGCACAGTTCTCAGCACTTACACAGGGGATGCACTTACACTTACAGGCATGCTCAATGTCCAAAAAGTTTACAAAAATAAATTATTTGATGCCACAGAGAAGTCTCCCTCTTCCAGCCTGGGCAGGAAAAGGGCCACCATGACTTCAACTAAACCATAAAAGTCTAACACAGATGCTATGGAAAACAGATAAATAAGAAGGTTTGTCTTTGTTTTCCTGCATGTGTATATTTTGGATTTAATAGGCCAAATCCAACTCTTTGAAGTTAAGGGTAATGTCTTACTGTCTTCAATCATATTCTCTTTGATTTACTTCTTAATGTCATTTGTGATGTGACGTAAAAGCACCCAACAAGCTGTCATAGTCCCTTCAACAAACAGCTACCTAGGTTCTCAACAGCCATGGCAGTGATGGTCTTACATGAAATACTATGTGTTTTTCCTATACTAAATACCATACATTCCTGCAGCACCATCAGTGAACAACAGGGGAAATTTGCTCCGGCAGCCACCAGTCACCTACGTGGAAGTCCATTGTGGTCCACAAGCATACAAACCCATTCTGGTTCAGCAGCAGAGACTGGAGATGCTACCTCTGCTGCAAGTTTACAACAGTATGTTTTTCAAAGATGAAGGGAGAGAAAAAAAAAGCAGCAGAGAGGTTATTTGACCAAACCTTCTGGCACTGAAACAGGCTTCTGTGTTGACAGTTAAGAGATTCACGCCAACTCACTGCCTCAAAGCACTTCAACCGAAGTCAACTAAATATTTTTAATGATGTGGCCATGGACATGTTAATTTCCACCTTCCAAAACTTGCTTTAGCATTCCCATCAAATTGATTTCGAGGAACAACTGTCTACAAGAGCAAATCCCTACACCTTCATGACTCCAATCTAGATGAGAATAGTAATATCTCATTTCTGAGGTACGTCTTTGTTCTCTAACATACTTGTTAACTTTTTTCCAGAGGAGTTTTAACTAATGTTCTTTGTACATAGTGTGTAGTCTAGTAAGGCTCTCAGTGCAGATTAACTTTACAACAATGCTTGTAATAAAGGTAATAATAATACCTATTTATGTTGTGTATTGCCTTTGCACAACTCAAAAGCTGTCTGTGCTGCTCAGATTGTTTCACTTAATGTGATCCTACCTGGTGCTACACGAACAAACAGTACTGTGTCAAGAGAGAGGAAGCTGAGGCAAACCCTTGGGCTACTGCAGCTATTGCTGAAACTGAAATATGGTCTGATTGCTTCACTTCACAATTTTTGGCTGTTTTTTTTTCTATTAATCTTGGAAAGCTTCCAAAACAAACTTGCTAAAGTCCTGAAGATGACAAAAGATGCATTTTTCCCCATACTTGTAAATCATCTTTGGCACACTTCCCAATTTTAATAATTATAGATTTCCCCTAAGCTCTCTGCATATTGCCCATAGATATAAGACTTTGCATGATCTGTCCTCTAATTCAGAAAACTACAGTAAGCTATTACATGAACCCCGCATTAGACAGTAGAGCAATTCAATACTAAAGCACTGCTTAGGTCTCTGTATGGTTTTCTTGATGGATGCTACACTGCTGATCTATTTTTATATATTATTTATACTGGGATAGTGCCTAGAGGCCCCAGTTAGGGGCAGGACCCCATACTGCTGCACATACTATGAAGGAGTACAAAAACCTCTCCTGCTTGCAGCATATTGTCTAAGTATAATGAATGACACCAGATGGTTAAAACAATCAGAGAGCGCAAAAAGTGAGATGGTTGTTAACAACAGTAACAGTCAGAGCACAACAGCTACTTATCTATATATAGGCAGTGTGGTGATCCTGTCACTGTTGTCTGCTTTCTCTCTGTCCTCTGTATTGTATTTTACGTGCAGTGACCTGTGGACAAGCACTCATACACAGAGTTGAACTCTCTGTGTCTGAACAAATGGCCATTTGGAAGTATCTTCCACTGCCCACTTCAGGCATCTAGGTGAGATTCCGAGGATCTAAATCAGGGGAAAGAGGTAGGTACTTAAAGAGAATGATTCAGAGCCCCTGAGATAGGGCTCAAAGCAGATTATGTGAATTCACAGGTTTTGGGTCACACATGGGAATGATTAAGACTTTGGGGTGTTAAGGAAGCCTAGCAAGAAGCTGTTCTCAGTGCAGTTTACATAATCTCCACCTTTATTTCCTTACATATTGGCAGTGCAGAACATAAGTGCCTTGGGCATCTGCACTTCTGCAGCAAGAGCAGCCAGGAGTCCTTACAGTGTCCAGTAACACAGTGCTTAGTTCAAGTCCAGGCTCTCTGGTGAACCAGAGGTAGGTGCATCTCCCATGTAACTCGTGGGCTAAATCTCACTCAGGTTGAAGATGGGCTTTTAAGCTCATAGCCTTGTGACCCGAATTACACTCAATTTGGTAGTTCTTATTCATGTCCTGATCTGAGTCAGGGTTACTCCACACCCAGATGAGATCCCCACCATGTTTAGGTTCCCTGTGCAAACCCTAAATCCTCCTCTAACTTCTTAGGACAATTCAGTTCTGATTTCCCAAAGTGATAACTGTTGGGTCTCCCAGGCTGAGAAAAAGCAATAAATGTAAACTCCTACAAACACATTTTACTATTCTGAATTCAGCATATTTTAGACATTCCCAAGCATAAGTCTAGTCTGGTATGGTATGTAGCCACAGGCTCTCCGACACCAGGTCCCTGTCCCTGAAGTGAATGATTGCTCATTCATCCCTGTCTCTTCATCAATAAATGAGACAGAAGACAGAGTGCTGAATAGCAAAGCATCTCTGCCTTTCCCTGCCGAGACAGTAAAGTAAGCAAGTGACAAGCTGTTGTGAAGGAAATAAGAGTCCAGCTGTGTGAAGAAGAGTTCTGGTGAGGCTGGAGATGGGAGCTACCAAAACAAGAGGGACCAAGCCTGAAAGCAAGCCTTTCCTTTGAAGAGTGCAAACCAAAAAGAGTAAACTAGTCACAAAGAGACATTGCTGTCCTGCAGGGTAACGAATGCAGTAATAGAAGGGAGGATTCACTGAGTCACTCCTACAGCAGGATAAACTAATTAAACTCATCTTTCTTTGAAATGTGAACTTGTGCAATTGCATGGGTTAGCAGGGGCCTCAGATAGGTCATCTTGGTCCTTCTTATTAGTTTCTATTGCTCAGCTTTTTCTCAGATCCCCAGCATTCTGCAGCTGCTTTGCACATGGACCTCCAGAAGCTCTAATAGAAGCTCCCAGAATTTTTGTGGCTCTTCTCTGAATAACTTTCATTTTCCTATGTAATTTGTTTTTCTTTAAACTCACAGTCCCCATAATTGTATTTTCTCTGAGGATCAGTCATTTTTGAGGAGGTAGCTACCACCTAGAGGTAACACAGTATTTTCAACTAGCACAAGGCTGATGTAATAAAGAAAGAGATATTAGGAGTAGATCCAAAAGAGCTCAGCTCTCATTTAGGTTTGAAGACCTAGCTTTTCAAATGTAGTGTTAGGTAACTTGGGACATGTAGGCCTTACTGCATACAGTGTTCTGTGGTACTACATGGACCATAGCACTTTTGGATGTTGCTAGTCTGCACAGGACTGCTTCATAGAAAGATAAATGGGAGCTTTATCATGCAGTTAGCTTTTAATAAAAGACTTCCTGAACACTTTATGAGAAATAACAGGAGGAAAATGCAAGTTCTTTGAGGTGGTTTTATGTAGTGTTTTTAAAAGAGCATTTCAGCAAATACAGTCATTGAAGACATTTTTTCCCTTTAAATCAAGCTGAGTGGATTTGATTTTATCCTTTTATTCTTAAGATAACATTCATCTTGTTTAATTCCAAGCAACTAAAATTCAGGCATCATCTCCTCTGCCTCCAGAGAGGGTGGAGGTGTGCACTGCTGGGGTGAATTAATTCCCTGACTCAGAGATACTCTCACCTAATAGGGTTCATTGCCCTTTGGAGAACCTCATCTTTTGTGCTGAAAACTGATGAAGACTAGGTAACCACCTTACACTAAAGGCAAGTGAAATAAATCCCATCTTAATTAGTTTTTCTACTCAGGATACTCACATGGCTCCCACTGTTACAACATCTGAACATCCATACTTTCCAAATCTATTATTTTCACACTCTTTCTATGACAAAATGTAGGTTTTACACACTTCCAAACTTATACAGCTGACACAGGTAAAGGCCAAGATCCAGACCTGCAAAGGTATTTAGCAAGTTAATTGTCTAAATTAAGTGGTTTGCATTCTCGGCTGACTAACACTCAGTGATGTAGACAAAGAAGTGGCAGTTGGGTGCCTTTAGGAATTCACTGGGATCTAAGCAGAAATTACTTGCCTGAGGATATATGTCATGGAATTAACCTCAGGTCTCCTGAGCTGCTGTCCTAACCTTTGGAATGTCCTTAACATTAAGCAAATCCTCTGCTGTTTTTGGAATTTAACTTTTGAAGTATTTACAGTCATGTCATCTTCTTTGTCACACTCAAACAAGCTATGCACAATCAAATCCTTTAATTTTTCTTCATAAATCAAACCTGACTCAAAGCTTTCCTTCTCACATTTATTGCTGTCCTTTAAGCTCTTTTTAGATGTTAACTTAACAGTAATAGCACAATGAGGCCAAAATTCCAGGTTGAATTTTTAGGTGTTACTGTGGTACAAATAAACACAGGAACATCATCACGAAGTTGGATCTTTCACTAAAATCAGTGAGAATACTGTATTTGCTTCAATGAGCACAGAGTCCTACCCTGGTTTGTAGCATCTGAGCAATCTATATCACAGTACAGCACACTGATATTGCCTGCTGCATGTATGGAAACAACAGACCAAGACTTTAAAATTGAAATAATTAAGGCTTACTAACATAAGAGTCCACACACAGCAAGATGTGAATTAGCAGCATACTGACTGCTCTGCAATCTCATGACATAAAAGTGTGCATTAGTTTTTAATTAGAAAGCAGCTTGCTTCACTTTGAAAGCAATCTAAGGACATATAAACGTGACTGGTTGTGGAGAGAGTTACTGTGAAAAATCACAGAATAACAGAATGGTTGGGGTTTGGAAGGGAGCTCTGGAGATCATCCAGTCCAAACCACCTGCTAAAGCAGGTTCACCAGAGCAGATCACACAGGAATGTGTCCAGGTGGGTTTGAATGTCTCCAGAGAAGGACACTCCACAGCCTCTCTGGGCAGCCTGTTCCAGGGCTCTGGCACCCTCAAAAAAGATACCACGTCGCACACTGTTATTCTATTTTAACAGCACACTGGCTTTTGCATGTAGACAAACCTTATCAGACCAGAGCAGGCTTCAGTATTGGGCGATATGTGTTTCTTAGAATAATCTTAGGGAGAACTGCTGAATGCTAAGCATGTCCTCTGACTTTCTTGGGACTTGTACCTGGATCACAATAAGGCTCAATTTTTAAAATAGGCTTAATTATTTTCATCTGTCTTGATTTTTTTGTTTTGTTTTGTTTTTGGTTTTAATTTTTATTTTTTTTTTTAATAATCTCAGTCTGGTGTGAAAAGCAAGTTTCTCTAGAGAGAGAGAGGTGTCAGTTTCACACTTATTAAAAAAAATGACAAGATAAAACACTATTTCTGGTACTACACAATTCTCCCCTTTTAGAACAGCAGACTTGATCTCTAACTAATCAAAACAATACAACTTTGAATTAACGTTGAAGCCTATTCGTGTTTTGATTTTAGAAACTATAAGCACAGAGTATGGATAACTTGTGGGAAACAGGCAGGCAAAGTATAATGCACCTTTCAGGATGTTTAAATAATTGTAAAAGGTTTTCCAGATTTCAGACTATTAGAGGGACATTTGAAGGACTTCTGTATTAAACAGACCACAGAAACCTTACACAGTTATCCTTATATTGAATCCAGTAGCTTGTTTATGAATTAGCATTTATTGTCCAAATAAGATTCAGTTACTGGGGACATCAAGAAAATAAGATTCTGCAACATCCCTTCCGTGGAATTACTTTGCTATCTTCTGATACTAAAAAAGATAAAATTCCTATACCAAAATGAGGAAGTTTTACCCAATCGCCCAGCTTCAGAACAAGGAAACATGTTTGTTCTGTGTCAGGGTTTCCAACCTACATCTTATGAACCACAAGAGGAACACACTACTTCGAAGTTTGACACAAACAAGAGAATCCCACGCACCACTGTATCTCTGTGGGGAACGAAGAATAAGCACTTAGGCAGCAAACACTGCCAAAAACTCAAATGCCTATTTTGGGACTTTCTCTCAGCCCAACCGAAAAGCAGGAGGTAGAGATGACAGCTACACAAGAAAAGGCACCCATGGGACTGAGGTCACATCTTCAACTCGAGCATGTCCAAAAAGAGCTCTGAGCAATTGCTGTTGCCACGCCAGTGTTACTGGGTTTTCTTTCTGAATGGTGGCACACACACAGGCTAAGCCTGGGAAGCTTTCTGTAACACAATATATTTGTAGGTCAGACCAGAACAATCAGTGGGATCTAATAAAATGAGTTGGAAAAAAACCTGCTGATCTTCTAAGGGAAAACAGTGAAGACACTGAGTGAGGATGCTGGATCCATCTGAACATAATGCCTGGAGAATCTTTGTGGCTCTAGAGAAAAACTTTTGTTTCCACAGTATTAGTCATTAGTTTCTCCATCCTCCACCAGCCCATTTCCAACTCTTCTAATTGCTTGTACTCACACCTTTTTTCCCATGTGGCTCAAAGAAGAATGAAGAGAGATGGCACAATTTAAAACAGATCATGCCTGGTGAGCACCAAAGCACTATTTTGTTGAGAAAAGAATGAAAACAAGTAAACAGTAGGGATATTGCAGTGCCTACTGCAAGGCCTTGTGAGGTTCCCCCAGGGTCAACACAACAGACCACAGTAATCTCTGCTGATGTTTGCACTAAATATAATAATTCTAGTTATATTCAAAGTCACTGTGTCCCAGTTATTCTGGGCCTACATAAAATTTCACTCATAAAGGTGAGTGTAGCACTTTATAGACAAGAAAAACTAACAGTTTATCTTGGAGGTGTCAGATGCCACTTTCCATTGTGTCATATGAATTCCTGGATGGAAAACAAAACACAATGAAAGCGAATACATTCCAAAATGCTCTTCTCATATCACTTTAGTGGCAATTACCTTATTTGCAGGGAAAGGAAGGAAAGAAATGGCAGAAAGGATGGAAAGTACTTTTTTTTGTTAGATACTATTCATAAAGCCAGATTTTATTATCCTTAAAACAGGGTGATATCCTAGGATAAAAATAGAAGTAAAGCCCGTCTCTTCTAAGAAAATTGCAGTCAATATTTCAGCACTGACCAACTGCAGAACAGCTGTGCCTGTGGTATTGGGGGCACAAATGCTATCACAAACAAAGGCATTTTTGCCATCGCCTTGAAAACCTGACACTAGATCTGAAATCTGTCTGAGGTCTCTCCCTTTAACAGCTTAACACCCCACATGTGAGATTGCTACTGAGTAGAGTACCCCTAAGGAGTGAAGATTTTTCATCAAGTTGGGACTGTTTCTGGGAATTGACAGGATAGAGGATAACTGTGCCTGGAGTTTTTACTAAAGCACAAGAGAGACTTAAATGGTATGAAGAAGATGAAATTTCAGAGAGGAGAAGAGTTTGGAGGCAAGAGCAGCTTGTCTTGTTTGTTGGAACCACCTGGAGAACTGCTGCAGCAAAGATGTGATGATGGTAATTTCAACTCAGAAAGACTAATCCCTTGTGCCATAGGACACGTTGGCAGCCGGCACAGACCCAGCACAATGGAAAAGCCAGAGATAAACCAAACAGAATCTCACCTTGAGTATTAAATTGAATATGATGATTTCATTCTACTTTTTTTTTTTTTTTGCTTTGAAACCAGATGTTTGGGATTAAGAGAGACAAATTCCCTGCCCTGTTTGTTGCACGTACCTCCTGCTTTTCTATTAGGCTCTGAAAAAGTACAGAAATTGGCACTGGAGCTTTCAGCAGTGTTTTGTGCTTAACTATTTATAATTCAGCCTCATGCATCAGTGTAGAACAGCAACAAATTGAGGAAAAAAAAAAAAAAAAAAAAAAAAAAATCCTTCCATCACTGTAAAAGCCAAAGCACAAATTCTTCTATACATCAAGTACCATTTTAAGTGCCATCAAGGAGATCAATATCTGTGTCATGAGTTTCATAACGGTGTTCTTGTTGCCATTTAAGAAAGCAATGAGCTGTAGTAAACACACAGGAAGCAAAGGACTCAGGAGCTTCAGGTTCATGAGCACAGCATAGCAATAGATCTGTACTTAAAAGTATAAATCTCTTTAGGGGAAAAAAAAAAAGGATACAATAATTTTCAGAAGGATACCGTAAGAGTATCAGTCTACCATTTTCCTCCTCGCATATATTTTATTTTATGAGTTTAATCAGTCTTCACCCTAAGCAGTCTATGATGATTTTGTTTGAAGGTGGAAAATCTTCCCATGTGAAAACTCCCCGGATTTCACTGAAGCATGTATATGTTATCCTGGTGTTATATTAGGAAATATATTTCTTTGACATAGATTCATTTTTTATTTACTTTTTTTAGGCTGAGGCAGGTCTGTGAGATAATACGTATCTGCTGTTTGTAGACATCACTAGAGTACTATAACCACCAAGTCATAACTCCTGAACAAATCTGTACACTGCAAATGGTATTACCCAGGACACTCATCTTAAAAAGTTAAACAGCACAGAACAGCAGAGGTAAACACACCTTTTCTTCTAGAAAGAGGACATAAAAGACCCTCAAACATGAACAATATTAGTAACTCTCTTAGATGTGTCAATTCTCTCACTTTTTCTTCAATTAGGTGGGACTGACACTCCAAGTATTACGTCCAGTCAGCTTTTCTTCAAAGCTTTTAAAACTTTGAGTTCAATTTACAAAATAATAAATTTATTCTTAAAATAAACACCTTGGATTTCATCAGGTCTGAGAAAACCTCAGTTCTGACAAGATTATGTGTTTTATAAAGCATCCGATCATCAGACCACAATGATTCAGGCACTAGCTATGTAAAGCATCCTTGTCTATTAACATTGTTTTAGCCAAAATATTAGATTAATAACAGAGAAATGTGATTTTATCTGCCTTTCCAGTCAGCCAAGTTCAGTGTTAGAGACCAGTATAAGACCAGTCTTCAATTGTTACCAGGCTTTGCATGTAACCACACCTGCTTAACAACACATGCCCCATGGCACCTGGACTGTTGGATGCACATATAACAAAGTTCTGATTATTCCAAGTTGTTCAGTGCCTGTGGTGTTCAAAAAGAGGCATTGCTCTGCCCACCTTACTTCTAAAACCAGGGTAGGCTCCAAGTGTGCCCTGTTCTCCCCCAGACAGTGATTCACTTCTCCCAATACCTTTTATCCAGCAGACTCAAGGTTAGCTCACTCCTTCAGGAACAGATAGGGTTGGACTCCTAAAGATTATTTCAATATTTTACTTCAGTACCAAATAGGAAATATCAACACTAATACCAAAACATTAATTGGAGCTGGTGCAGTAAGAAATCTTACCCCTGAAAGATGATGCTCTAACTATGCCAAGCTCCATCCCCTTTCTGTTGAGCCATTGATAACAGAGCACTCACAACAAAGTGGAACCACAGCGGCTGAGAAAGTCACACTCCCAAGCATCAGCAAGACCACCACCCAGACATATGCTTGAAAAACTGCACTTCCAGATCACCTCAGGGAAGATCAGGCACATGAACCACTTAAGTATACGTTAGAGATTTTTTGAAATTTATTTATGCAACTTGCTTTACCTCATGACTTGTGGTTTTGGGGGATCCTACCACAATCACCCAGACAGTGCACAAGAAGCAATAGCACTTGCTTAGTACTTCAGTCTCTAGCTTCTCTTTACAACTCTACTTCCTCAACTGTTTTTGGTGTATACAGCTAATTTAAACATCTGCTTTCCTCTTTCCACTTTTGGAGCTGCACATTCCTTGTAAAGACATAGGACTGCCCTTAGCTATTACAGATCACTCCACCAATTTCAGTTATGTGTCTCTAATTTATACCAACTGAAGACACAGCTTGTTCTACCTCATTTTTTTTCAAACACAACCATTCTGTACTACTATCACTCCCATGGGCATTGTCCACTTTCTCAGTGCAACAGTTTTATCTACAAGGTATGGCAGAAATTTACGCCTCAACTCAAGAGTACATCATATTAATAGGAAGTGTACAGTGGCTTGCGCTAAATTAAAATCCACCCATCTGTGCATGATTTTCCTATAATTAAAATGATCATTATGAAACCCCTCAGCCAGGAAGTATACTTTATTAACGTAAAACTCTGAAATGAAGACATGAAGATTTAAAGATCCATTGACAAAAAACTTAGAAAAAATGGTGTTACATTTCAGCTTCAGGAAGGAAATAGAGGTAATAAAGATATTTACTTTAATTAGCTCACTTCTTATGTTTGGATTTCTGTTCCTTTGAATTGATCTGTTTCTATAAATTACTGATTACAATATTTTGCTCCTAAATAGCAACTAGTTGACACCATTCAACTTCACTATTAATGTGCTGAAATACATAAAGATACAGTAAAAACTGGTATGCCTGCTCCCTAGATGAAAAAATCCTGAATTATGTTTTTTCTAGCTTGGTAAGTCTGTTTTTCTGCAGAGCATTTCTAGCAGATGGATTTTTTCTTTCTTTTAAAGATGAGTTCTGCTCCAGTTAAAACACAAAGGCTTAGAGTCTCTGACTCAAAGTATTACATGGCTCAATGGATCCAAGAATTCCAGATTTGTTCATGTGGACACTTTGTGCCTCTAGAAAATCCCCTAACTTCTTCATAATATACCTCCTCAGAATAAAGTGAATTCTTTGAAGCTTCATTGTTCAGAAATTAATCTGCTAAACTAAGGAGGTCACAAGAATCAAAAGTCAGGTTAATTCAATGTAATTAATTTATTGAGGCATTAGGCCAAATTTGCTATTTATCTTTCACAATAGGAGATCTCGTAATGCCATTACAAATTCAACTTTGCCCTGATGTTTTTATCATTCAACAACAGAAAAACAGGCTGAGACATCTGCTTATTCTACAAAATAAAAATGTTTTTGTTACTTGTCTTCTCGAGGAACTAGAATATCTGAGTCTTCTGTGCTTGCTGACTCTTGCCTTACACTATGGATGAAAGCAGGTTTTATTTCTTTTGTTTAGCTGGAAACATCACTGGTGTTAAGACGAGAGGATCTTCACTTCTGACTTGGATCTCCTAATGCTACTGCTATATATTTTCTGAATGAGAAAAGCTCTACTTCTTGCAACTACTGACAGAAATGATAAATCATGACTATGCATATCTTACACACACTTCCAACTAAAAGCACGATTTTAAAAAATATGGAAGACCTATAAACAAATGTGTTGCTGTGTCTCCTCTGATTTCTATTAAACAACAGATCTTCAAAGATGTAACATGTGATCACATTATTAGTAGGATATATATAGTAGCTTTGAAGATGTCCTTAATAAAGCTTTTCAGGCACCTGCTTAAAAAAGAAAATAAGTCATGAAATTAAGTAAATTACTGGCCCTTTTATATGCAGGTGAAACATGTCTTTCAGAAGAGAATAGTTATACCAATGTTGCTTCTTGCAAAGGCACAGATTATGAAGTAAATCAGAAAATAGTGGGGGAAACTTACAGTCAAGGCTGTTATTTTTTTTCTCTAAATCTTGGAGAAAAGGAACTGCATTTGCAACAGTCTAACACTATTTGTCATTGCCCTTCATTTTGTTTCCCCCTCTCAAATTTTAACTGTTTAGCTCTTTTGATACTAAAAGTTGTTATGAACAGTTTTCCTTTATTACACTGTTCTAAAGCCTTTTAGTATAAGTCTTGATAAAACCTCACATATGTGCATTATAAAATTGCAGGGTATAAATTCCATATGGAAAATTCATCATATTTCTTCTTACTGTTTTTAGTAGAGATTCTGACATTAAGCATGAGAGCAACAGACATTGTTTTAATTCTTCATTGTGGAAGGAAAAAAATATCAACTTTTTGCCTTTGGTTGAGAAAGAATTTTTTACATGCTCTCTCTTTGCAATCTCCCAATTGCAAAACCAAAAAAGGATTTTAGAAGGACAAAATGTAACCACAATTATATGGAGTGTGTCATTGATAAATTCCAGGGGAATATAACAGGCTAGGTAGGCACATACCATTAGATCTAGCTGTTCGAACTGTTAAAATTCTAGCCAAGATTAAGCTAGAGTACTTGGCCACATCAGCCCTCAGGACTGCACTTAAATTTTAATAGACTTGATCTCATTCTGGATTTAGACTTTAGGATAAAGTATCTCTTTCTAGAGGGTATTTTACACAGCAGTCTATCTTTAAAAATGTGCTTAAGTCCCTTGAAGTCACCAAGTACAGAAACACTGAGAACAGGCACAAGTCTTTCATTTCATGATAGCCTTAGTTTTGTATAATTTTCAGCTAATCCTAGGCTTTCTGTTTCCAGTGCATTTAGTCCTGGGTTATGCTGATGCAAGATGAGCTCAGACTCAGGGCTGCAGTTTCTCCAGGATTTTTGGAAAGGGACATTCCAGGAAAACTGGTAACTTCTCCCCATCCACTTGGAAAAAGATAAATAAGAAAACAACAACAAAAACTCAGCATATCATTGGAGTATGCTCAGATGTTACAGAACTTTCTAGCCTCTCTTCTTCCAAATGACATCTGCTTCCTGCAAGCCTACTGATTCATTGACCAAGCAGACTGGAAACAGTTTAATTATGGATATGTTTGTTTGTTGTTTGTTGGTTTGTTTTTTTTTTTAACTTTGAAACTGACCACATTAAAAGAAAAAGCTCACATGACTCTTCTTTATGTTTATAATAACACAGGAAGAAAAATATGCAAAGATCTAGAAAAAGGATAGGTGTTACTGAAAGCTGAGTAATGTACACAGTGTGAAATTTGTGCAGTGCAGAAGGTCCTCATGAGTTAGAGGTCTCTACATACAAATAAGCTCTAGAGCATTAATGTCTCATTAGCTGTATGTATCTTGAACCCTTTAGGATTTGTCTTGCAAACAAATGCTGGTAGATAAATGCCTCTAATGTCTTGTGCTTAGTCTGAGCAGTGGAGCTCACTATTAGGTAAACTGTTTGGTACCAACAGAGCTCTGAAACTTAATCACATTTTCCAATAAGTTTCAGGGGAGCGCAATGATTTAGTTAAGGCTAGTTTAATGTTCTAGGTATAAACACCACACCCATCACCCTGATAGTCAAATTGGGTCAATGATTCAACCCAGATGGGAATCCAGGTTCTTCTTGGCTTACTGTTATCTGTTCTGCCCATTAGGCTATATGACTTCCATAAATTATTTTGGAGTTCCTGTTAAAAGAAAATAAATCCACATGATGCTAAATGCTGCCTCCCAGCTGTAATACAAACTGGAATTTTGGACTACAGCACTGCTCCCTGACTCATCCTGGATCCCCTCCATGTGACGTTGGATCCATCTAAGCTGGGGAGAGTAGAATAGAATGTCTTTTTGTCAATCACCCACTGTCAGATAACATGTGGATGTTCACACAGTATGTGTCTAGGATGTGAAAAATAACAACACCAGACAGAGGCCTTTCTGAATACACAAGGGTAGAAAGAAGAAGATAAAAGGACTAAAGATTTTACAAGGGTAAGCTAAGCACTGACTCATTGCCATTGCTAAATTTATAGAATATAGAAAACTCAGACATAAATGTTGAAGGGGGAGGGAGGGAGAGAGACTGTGTTAAGATGTACGACAGAGGTGCAGCTCTATACAAAGGATAAAAACAACACACCCATGGAGCAAAACTTCATTTCTCACATAGTTTAAATACAGCCACCACGTTTTACATCTCATGGGCACAGCTTTACTGTGAGCTTCTCTGTTACCTGTGTGTAGCTGGAGAAAATCCAGAAAGCAAGAAAAACAAACACATCACACATTTGCTGCGTCTGCTTGAGTTAATGACACTCAGCATGCACCTTAAGCATTTTCCACGGGTTAAAAACACAATGGGCCAAACATAGCTCTGGCTATCCCGCAGGCTGCCGTGCCAGCAGAGCGCGGTGGGAAAGCCTGCTTAACCAGCACCGGAGGATTCCCTCATGTAGGAAACCTCAAAGACTATAGAGGTGGCTCAGTGGCCAGTTCCAGCACCAGGGGTTTTAGCCAAAGAAATGCCGGCATGTGCTGGGAATTCAGCTGATTCCCAGCTGATGAATCAGCCTTTCTGGAGCCACAGGTAACCGGTATGTCTACATTACAGTGGCACACAGTGAAAGACACTTGGGATTACAACTTCTGTGTTTTTAACAGCAAAAAGGAGAATGAGAAAAGAAACAAAAGAAAAGAAACAAGAAATAAATCATTATTTGGACTACCCTAAACTGACAGCCTGATCACAGAGTGACTCTGAATGATTATGACCTTCTGCAGATTAAACTGCAAAGATTCTGACTGTGTGGGGCATTTGTACCTCCACTTGTTCTGTGATAGAATATGGAAAGAGATGCTGAGTATATCCCTTCTGTTTGGACCAAAATAAGGACAGGTTTTGTTGGGAATGTTTCAGTCTTTGGCTTTGCTTTTTTAATAACTTGATGTTTACAGTGTTGATTTGCTTAATTATCATTATTTAATCTTTGAGTAATAATGATGCAGTATCCTCAAATGTTTTAAAGGGCTCTTCCACAACAACAGCTAGAACCACTTAGTATTTTATCTTAATTAAAACATATTTTTTTTTTCCCTAGAGCCTGTTTCTTTTAATTCCGTTGCAAAATCTCAATAGAATTTAGATGGTGCAGTATAATTTGCATAGTGAACACAGTGATATCTACAGTGAAAACACTCAGAAAACAAAACAAAACCCCATCGAGAAGTAGAGTGAGATCAGGGCTATTAGGAACAGTGTTTTGGAAGGTCAGCTGAAGGCAAAACCTGCAGCTGGAAAGAAGTGGGCAGAGGATGGTACTTGAGAGTAGAAGCCAAAAGAGGTATCACTCTTCAAGGTAATCTAACAGCAGCTACCCAAGAAACCAAAGCTAAGGTCAGGAATACAACTCAAAACTATGTCTTTCTGAGACTGGGTCACCTCTTTCACTACTACTGGAGGGCTCTTCTCTCTTTCTGGGATTATTGTCCTGAAAGCAACTTACACCAGCTCTTCTAACTGCAGTCATTCTTATATTTTGAGATGTGTCATAAAATACTGGTGAAGCTGCTATTTCCATTTCTGGTTAAAGCGCTCCATGGGCAGAGCCCACATACTGGCTGCGGGAGACTTGGCTCAAAATGTTTCTGCCTGGTTTGGAGAACATCTCTCTGTGCTTCAGCACTGCACCTAATGGGGAATCCACTCTGTTCACCGTACCCTGAGAATCCCTATTGGATTGGTAAGAAGAGTGAAAGTAAATTTAGTTCTTGGATCTCAGGCTAGTCTGGATGTCCAAGCCAAAATAAAGTTCAAATAAAAGTGAAGCCAAGCTGCTCAACCTCATCAAGGCTGAGATGCTTCTATTTTTGAAGCACCTCAGAGCAGGACTTGTCACAGAAAGTTTAAGAAAAAGAGGCGTGACACCTGCAGAATTTGGATACTTCTGTTTGACAGCAGGATTGCAATTATGGATTAAAATGCCAAAATCCCTCTTTAGAAATCTATTTAGACTCTCAGCTTTCTACAGGTTTAGGAAAGACCTTGACCCTAACATACCTTGCAGATGATGATGACTAGTGCTCTTCTGAATCAAGCCCATAATAAACTAAACAAACTAATTCAAAGGCAAAAATGAAAATTGCATCAGCTATACCAATATGGGTTTGAAAAACAATATGAAATTGTTGTTCCATACAGTAAATCACCTCCTAATGGTTAACAGTGAAATTAAGTCTCTTTACCTGTTCCCTGGATTCCATAGATATGCAAGTAATAAGTAAAAAAAAGAAAAAAAAAAAAAAAAAAAGACATGCTAAAATTTCTTACAAAAATTCTTGCCTGCATCTTCATGACCTCTGTCAGAGGCACAGATGTGGCATTTAGCTGCTGCTTTCTCAGCAAAGTGCTTTTTGCCTATGGTCAGACTGCTGCCCCATTGATCTCTATTGTTCTTGGACAAATTTTCCCAGTTCAAATCAAAGTGAAGCTTTTCTAAAAGAAAAGTGGCTGCTTTCAGCTTCTTCTGTACAGTCACTGATTACCTAACGTGCTCAGGAATGTTTCCATTCTAGAAGCAAAAAACTTTCATTTTGTAATATTCACTGCAAAACAAGGAGCTTTACCACCCTCTGTGTTACTGCACAAAGCAGAGGTTGTCAGTGTGAGAAGACAAACAATCTCATTTCAGTGAGCACCCCGGGCCAACCAGGTGCTCTGCAGCCCCTAGTGATGGACACGTTCGGCAGAGTCGAGCTCACGGCAATGCTGGAGGACTTTGTGGAAAGGAAGGAATTTTGCCACCACTCCAATACGCAACTGTTTTGCTGGTAGACATGGGATGATTATGCCCATGCTACCCTTTCCATCGCCCTGAGACACCTATGCGAAGCTGTATCAGACGCAGAGGTTCCGGGGCTGAGGGAACAAAACTCTCCCCCTGCCGGCACCACTCCCATCTCCACAGGTTTTCACCCCTGCTCCGCAAAATTGTCACCTTCTCGTTCCTGACCACCCAAACCCACCTCTTCTGCCCTCCCAGGGCAGAGCCGAGGGTTCTCCCCGAGGCAGCGCACCTCACCTCCTTGATGACAGCCGGGCAGGTGGCCCGGAGACCGTCGCCAGGTACCGGGCGCTGTCACCCGCTCCGCAGCGGCCACGGCGGCTGTCGGGGCAGAGGAAAGCGGAGGGTTCGGGACAAGCAGGGGGAACCCCTTGCACTTTTCCACCCGCCTCCCCTCCACCCGTTCTCCGGAAAAGTGCCCCAGCGCGCAGCGGAGCGGCGTAAAGTGGCGGGGTTCCCGCCGGGGCTGGCTGGTACCTGCCGGGGAGCCGGAGCGGCGGCGAGGTGCGGGGTGAGGCCGGTGCGGGGCCGGGGCCGGTGGCCGGGTTTTTGGAGGCGTTGCGAGTGAGGCCGGCTCCTCCCCGGCGGCGGTGGCGGCGGCGGAGGGTCTCGCTCCTTCTGCGCGGAGTGTCAGACTTTCCCCTGGCTTCCCTTCCTCCATCCCCGCCACCCCTTTCCACTCCCTCGCACGCACATGCACACCCCTCCAGCAAATGGGCTGCTGCGTGTGTGTGTGTGTGTGTCAGCTCAGGCACACACCCACTGCTGCTGCTCCCGGCATAGGTCACAGCCCCGGCCACTATTAGCTCCGTGAAAAGCAGCGGAGTGCACACACAGACATACAATCAGACACACAGAACGTGGGAGGAATATGCTCACCCTGATGACACCGGGCACTGCGGAACCCTAAGCTCGTGTGCTTTCCTCTGGACCACAGACCAGGATCACACAGCTGTAAGTTTGCACAGGGGCATCCCAATCCAATATTGTGATCACTCTGCACGGGTGTTGGTCCAAATCATAATGTCTAAAGCAAGCTCAGCTCCACATTATTCTCGTGACACATTCCCGCTGGGGATGAACTGCAGGTCCCTGCCTGGTACACTGGGAGTTAAAAAAAAAAAAAAAAAAAAAAAAAAAAAAAAAAAAGCCAGCTGGCCACACTTTCTGATAAGGAGAGAGCAAATGGGCAGTGGCTCATAGCAAGGGGTTGGTGCATGATTAAGAGGAATCTGCATGTGAAATTGTAGCTGCCAGGGATAAATCTGCCTTTGCATTCATTTGTTTTGCCCATGGAATGTGCTACATCGGTGGTTCTCCAGCTTTTGCATGCTGCAGACCACTTCCTAAGAGAGAATTTCTCTCCTGGACCAACCCACTCCCACACCAAACCCTTCTCCCCAACATGTTTCCTTCTGTGGCTGCCCGAGGAAGCGCCTTTCTGCCCACAGGCTGAGAGCCATTGAACACATGGCACAGATAATGTCAGACACTTCCAGACAAGGCACACTGGGACTCTTTCAAAAACTGTGTTTCCCTTAGTGAAGAGCTCAGATTGAAAGTCTTCAGCTGGCAACACAGTTGCAGAACAGACCGTGACTGTTGCTTTATGAAATAACAGAACCAAAGAAGTCCAGATGAATGTATTGGAGTTTCCACTATGTTACCACCCTCAGTAGAAATTCATCTTCACCTGCCGTTCACATAGAAGTCAGATGGGTGGTCTGAGCATACAGGATAGGGTATAAATATGGATTTTGTTTTTGTTTCCTAGCTTCACCAAAAGCCAGCTTTACACTTTTTAATCTACATTTTTGAAACAGTTTGTTACTACAGGACCAAGCTGGTGATGTTTTTATAAACTCGGCATACACACAGATACACAGACTCCACTTGTCTACATGTGTCTTCTATTCCCACAAAATAAATGGAGGGATTTGAAGACAGGTTGTTTAATAGCTGCCATTGACTTCTGATGTTTAAGGCCTTCAAAAGGGAATTTTATATTTGATTTCCCACACTCATTTCATTATCATCAATAAGGCTTCCCATTGATTTAATCCCTGGATGTCACTGTTTAACAAAAATATCATTGTGATCAGTATGATGCCGGTTAGAGCCCAGTTTGTGTTTTAAATTCATGTAGAATGATTCTTGTATTTTACCTCACTCCCAGATACACACTGAACATCACAGCACTCTGCTGGTAACCACTTTCTGCTCCAGAAGAAGCTCAAGAAAGAGAAAATAAGGAGCAAGTTGATGGCAGAAAAATCCCTGTTGATTTTTTAAGCATTCATTAAAACTACAGACTTGGGCTTCGATGTATTCTGAAAACATGAATCCTGGTAAAAAAAAAAAAAAAAACAAAAACAAAAAAACAACATGATGAAAAGTAGTGCTTGCTTCATATACTGGAGATGTTTCAGACTCCTGTGAAAAAGAAATCACTATGAATTTTCCTCCTTTCTCATTTGTGGAACCAGCCTGCAGTCTCTATGAAACGTAAAATAAATGGATTTGGAAATGTTTTTTATCATGAAAACACATAGTTTTGGTCGCATAAATAGCAGAAGATTCATCTTTCAAGAATTATACAAAAGAATTTGTGGAATAATTAAGCTCTTCATGTATTGAAGTGCAAGAAACCAAGAAAAAAGATGCCCTCTTGTGGCTGTTTGCTGAATGAAAACTGTGAAAGTTCATAAAATTTCTGTGCAGACATTGCAGAAAGAACATTCTTTTTTATTCCTTGTTGCTAAGGCTGTAAACCAAGGTTACACAAGGTCATACCATGGACACGGGCTGAGGAGGCCTTCGCCATATGCACTGTATCATTTTAAATGATCAGTTGATACATTGCTTGGCATAGTATTTTAAACCACTGTTCAGAAAATCCCAGAGCAGATAAGCACAGCTTCACTGGGAGGCACTGGATGGAATTTTACATTTCTCAGTGTCTGTATTAATGTTATTTCTTTGAGCAACCTTTTTGGTCAGGACTACAGGGTGTTTGAAATGCCCCAAAAGTTACAGGAATTCCTAACAAATTTACAAAAAGTGTCTGAAGTTTTAATAGGAATAGAAGGGTTCCTTTCAGTTTTTTTAAGATATTATGATTATAATGGTGCAGGTGATAATGGATGACATCATTTTTTTCTGCAGAAAGGATGCTGACTATTGGGTGGGAGAAATCTTCAACAGGTTCTTACAAACATGAATTTGATTTTTTTTCCTCCTTTTTGTATTTTTTAGCTAATTTGAGGACTCCCTAAAACCAAATTTCACACTCAGTTCCTTGGGCAACAGTTCACATTTCCTGTAAGGTTGAGTGGCTCATAAAAGAGCAAAAGTTGAACATCAGATATCTGTTTTTTTCTTTATTCATTGAACATTAATACAAGCATGAATTAAACAATCAAATATTTCTTTAGCAAATAATTCTAAATAGGAAAAGAGGTAAGCTGGTTTTGTCACTTTCTATTCCCTTTCTTTTCTGCTTGATCATAAGTCTGAACACTGTCTAGATACTGTAATGCCTATCTGGCATATTTTGGAGAAAACCATTCTCATCTGAGGTAAATTGTCAAAGCAGATAGGTGGACTCATAGTACAAGTTGCAGGAGAAACATGAGACAGTAGCATGATGCCACACTATAGGCATTTAACCTTATGCTGAGTTCTATTATTCATTCTGTAAATAGGGATGGAAATGCTTGCAGCACTATGCAATACAACGATGTTGCTTAAATCTTTTAAGGAGAGAGACTGTTTTCCAAATGTAAGGCTAAATTGTGCCTAATGAATCTTTTCCAATTGAACAACTATGCATTTGGTGTCTTGGAGGTCCTTCATGAGAAGACCCTGTAACTCATTTTCAGCTTTCAAAATTTCAAAAAGAACTTCCCACTCTCTACTGACAAGACCAAGAAATTAGGTCTTGACATACAAGCCTGGATTGCCTGGCAGTCCTTATTCCCAGCCACCCATCCCTGTCTCTGCTTCCAGTAGCAGACATGAAAGTGTCAAACATGGAACAATTACTGTACCTGCCATGTTAAATAAAACCAATGAATCTCAGAACTGACTTCATAGAACCACAGAATAGTTTGGGTTGGAAGGGATCTTCAAAGATTCTCTAGTCCAACCCCTCTGCAATGAGCAGTGGCATCTTCAAATTCAGGTTGCCCAGAGCCTGGTCCAGTCTGGCCTGGGATGTCTCCAGGGATAGGATGTTTACCCCCTCTCTGGGCAACCTGTTCCAGTGTTTTACCACCTTCATGGTAAAATATTTCTTCCTCATATCTGACCTGAACCTGCTCTCTTTTAGTATAAAATAATTGCCCCTTGTGCTGTCGCAACAAGCCCTCATAAAAAGTCCTTCTCCAGCTTTCTTGTAGGCCCCTTTTAGGTACCAGAAGGCTGCAATAAGGTCTCCTCAGAGCCTTATTTTCTTCAGGCTGAACAACCCCAACTCTCTCAGCCTGTCCTCCCAGCAGAGCTGTTCCAGCCTCGGGTCATTCCTGTGGCTCCTCTGGCCCCTCTCCAACAGGTCCATGTGTGTCCTGTGCTGAGGACCCCAAAGCTGGACCAGCACTGCAGGTGGGGTCTCATCAGAGCAGAGCAGAGCAGAGGGGCAGAATCACCTCCCTGACCTGCTGGCCACACTCCTTGTAATGCAGCCCAGGACACCATTGGCTTCTGGGCTGCAAGCATATGTTGCATTTCTACCTCCTGCTTCTGCCTCCAGTGAAACCAGTGGTTGACCTAATGGATTTAAGGCATTATCCTCTATTCACAGAATAGCAACAACTGCTGTATTGATTTATTGACTTCAGCATCAAGCAGGGGAGGATAAGAATAATATCAGTTCTGAGCTGTGTCCAGAGAACTTCACTTCCCCTCAGCAGTGGCTGTAGTAATAACAAAAATAATAAAAACTCCCTTAATTTTAATAAAACATGAGTGCTATTACAATAAAAGGTTCCATATATTTTCTTATCTCTGAACACAGGATATCTAGTTCTGTTTATCCTTAGCATGAACAAATCTTTGTGCATGCCTAAAAGTCACTTTTTTCTAGTGAAAATATGTACTTGTGGTTAACAGAAGACAAACATCCAAGCAATGCTTCTATAGATAGAAATGTTCTTTCTGGCTCTAAAAGATATCTTTGTCCAAAACACACCCTATTTATTATTTATTCTTGCATATTTTTGTTTCCTACCCAGTTTAGGGCAAACCTTAACTCTAGGTGATCACTTTGCAAGCAAAATAGTGTTAAATGAAACCACATGCCTTAATGGTCTACAGCATACTTTACATGGGCTCATGTTCACTGTCCTCAATAAATAGCTATTTTGATTATATTAAAATATTTTCTCCCTTAAACTGTAAACATTAGATTGGTTATAGCTTCATCAGTGAGAACAGATTGTTGTTAGTAGCTTAAGATAATATACTACTGGCCAAGTTGGTATAAAATTTGTCTGGAAGATGGGAGTTATCAGCACTGTCAGGTCGAAAACAGTAACTTGGTATATAGAGTGTTTGTTTACACACTCCCTCAGTTCTGTGTTAGTGTTCTGTTTAAACCCTTTCATCTTGTCTGTGTGCAACAGATTTGAAGATCACCCCATCATTTTTAATGCAGACATCCATATATTCATGGAAGTTGTGGCTTTTGGGAACTCCAGAGGGAAACTTCAAAAGTTTAAGTCTGGGTTTCTCTGTACAAGAAACCTAAAGTACCCAAAAAAATTTTAGTGAGACATCTAAATCCCAGTGAATGGAAACCAAATCCCAAAAGCTTAGCAAAATCCTTGCAAGCACACATCATCATATTTTTAGTATCTCTACGATCCACAGTGAGCTACATTTCAAATTAGAAATTTATTTTGTGGAAAGTTGTTGGGAAAACACCAGTACTGTTTTCTTGTCTTTTTTTTACTCCGCAATTCAATGACACCTTTTTACAGGAGCACAACCCACTGTTGCCCACGTGGCCAGGTGTAGTTTTTTAGCAGCTGAACCTATTTCTGTGGGAGCTGTAGCCCCCTTGCCCCGTTATAGTAATTCTGGCTCATATGATGGAGTGCATCCCACTGCCATTTACATTGTAACTGTATCCAGGTTTGACTGTACTTTAGCATTTCTATGGCCTTTAGACTACCAACTTTCTAGCCAAAGGAGGCATCAGTTGTCACTGATATATGTTATACACTTAATAAAGTGATGAATATTGCACTGACTAGTTCTGTCCACTCATGCGTGTATCCTAGGTTTTGCTAATCATACACATATGAATTCAAATTTGCAAATAAACTTATTTCCTAAAACCTAGCTTTCTAATCATATAGGTTAATCATGCAGTCAAAAGAGACTGATGCCAATCTCCCTCTATGATAATGCATCTCATAATTAAAAAATATATGTATATATGTAGACAAGGATCAGAACTCCTTAGTGCTTTCTGTATCTCTCCTTTGACTGCAGAGGGAGCCTACATGTCTACTTCTAAATGTCTAATGTTAAGTGAATGAAACCCACCCTGAAGTAGTACAGCTGAAGCCAACATATTTACATACAAAGTGTTTTCAGGATCAAGTCCAGAGGTTATTGAGGACTGCTATGAAAGGTGCTATTCATCTCAGCATTATAACCTGGAAACAGAGTGACCACATGTTGGCGTTCTTTGTTGAACAAAATTACCTTCAAAGTCTGACAGAAATACATTTTATTCAAACTAAACAAACAGATTTTTAATTAATTTTGTTTGTTTCTCCTTTCAGAATAAATCATTTATTCAGTTTTATACTAGATTTAATACAGCAACATTTCTAGATGTGGCTATGCCTGGCTGCCATTCAGTCTTCAGTGTTACGGTCTAAAAAATTAAAAAAAAAAAAAAAAAAAGGAAAAAAAAAAAAGAAAAACAAACTAATAAGTTTAGCATAATTGAAACCATGCACATTTATATAAAATGCTTATATATTCAGTGGTTCTATCAACTGAGAACACTGTAGCTTGAATTCAAATGTGAAGGATCCCAGTGCATTCACAAGTCAGCATTTGATACTGTGGTTTTGGGTAGATCTTCTGTCTTAGTAAACTGCAGATATGAAGTGAAATGCAGTGTGTACATGTGTTGGGTTAGCTAGCTTTTACATTTTCAAACTTTTTCCTTTCAGTAAATGAGGACTTTCATCATTTATTGCAATGAGAGCAGAACCTGAGGCCATAGAAAAGAAGCCTCAGTGAGTGAATGCTTCTGAAAATACACACACAAAGTGTATTTATATGTGGAAAGCTGCTGTATCTACCAAGTTAATGTATAGCTCCAGGTGCTTTCAGTTCACAAACGTAAGTAAGAGTAATAGAAAAGGAAAACAGTGCTTTAGATTAAAAAAAGAAGATTCCAGTTTTTACAAATCAGTTACTTTTCAACAGTTTTGTTCAGTATAGAAAAAAAAAATCCATTTAATTTTTCTATAGTTAAATATTGATCAGACTTGTAGCACAAAAGATTATACCAATAGACATGCTTCCATAATTTATTATTATTTATTAATTACTGCAGTCTAAGCTACTTAACAGCTACACATTAGTGTCAGTCAGATGAGAAGACTTAGTTTATATAAAGACTTTAAGACCAAAACTACAATTTGATCACTTATCTCTGACCTGACTCAGGAATTTCAGTGGATGATCTCTGAGCTCTGCCTTCAACCTCAGTCTGAGCTAGAACAGATACATGAGAAAAAATGCCAGTCCTGAGCTAAGAAGGAAGAGAAATCTCTGAAGAAACTGTTCCAATGGCCCATAACTATGATCATTATAAAGTTGACTGATTTTTAAAGTAGTGTTAGAGCAAGCCCCATTGTAGCAGTGTGTTTCATCATCCTGATTTTTGGAAGGCAAAGGTACAACAGCAAATTAGTTTGGCATGTTAAGGTCTCTGAATACATAAGACCCTGTAGACCACTTACTAGACATTAATGTATTGTCGGCAAAACGAAGAAACAGAGCAGATCCAGATGTATGTTAGGGAACTCCGGGATGTGTCTCAGCATTACTAAAAATACCTGATAACTTCTGACCTTACCTGAAAGTATCTACATCTATCTTATGTGTGGATGACAAAAGGGATCAAAGAGTCACACTACGCTGTTTGGGAAGCTTTTTATTGTGAAAGACAAAAAAGGTACAATCAAAAAAACTGTGCTTCGATGGAAAATAATAAAACACAAATAAAAAACAGTGAGGGAAACAAATGAAGTGATAGTTCATAATAGAAGCATCTGCAAGGACATAAAGAGCTCAAACATATATCCAAGCTGTAACTTATGTGACTGAGGGACAGAGACTGATCCAGCTTTTTACATTCTTCCAGAATGTATATTGCAACAGCAAGGATTACTGCCAGAATAGTGCTGTATTAGAGCAAACCTTTTCTAAGGGAGACCAAAAAATAAAACAAAGGAGGTATATTCTCGTTAAATAAGACATTAAAAAAAAAAAAAACAAACTGGTGAAAGTACACTTTTCTTTCCTCACTTTCTCTTATTCAGTTTGTGACCTCTTTTCTTCTGTTCCTCTCTTTGGGATATTCCTTGGTCATGCAGAAAGTTCAACCATACAAGTGTGAGCCAAAAGTAAGGCATTAATTATGATTTAGTCACCTGAGACTACCAATTAGTCCAAGAAGGGAAATAGGCACCTCCAAAGAATATAAGATCTTGTTCTAGAGAGGTCAGATGACTTTGTCGGAGCCCCACAAACGCAACCTATGGTGACTAGTTCATTGTCAGAACTTTAATCTTCAGATATGTAAAATCAGGTGAGATGACTCACACCCATAATTAGTCTGCATTTTTATGAATACTGCCATTCTTATCATTTTTGGTGGTTGGTTGCTAGTTCCTGATTAAAATCAGGTGTAGCCTAGAACAGAAGGAATTTTCCTATGCATTTATATAACATTTCTTTCTGAAGTCTCTGGTTATGGTATCAATATTTATGTTTTACATACATATAAGTGAAAGCAGATTGAATTGGCAATTGCTTTGAAGAACAGAGAGGAAATTTTCACCTGCATATTTTACTGACATGAGAAAGTATAAAAGCAGTGTGTGTCTATGCTGATTAAAGTTAGGTTCAATTCCTTCATTTAGATAAAATGGGGAATATACATTTTGTATTTAATTTGTACATTGATACAACTCTAGAGATCACTGAAGAATGGCATTCATGCAGTTCAACTGTAAGGTGCTAACTCAAGTGTATTTTTTTTTTTTTTGCATACTCATCTAATATTTCTATTATGAAGGTGATCAGTCTGAATTATCAAAATTTTTATTCTGGCTTTAATCTATGAATGAAATCCAGTCTTCTTTACCATCAATGGTAAAAGGCTTCCTGTAAACTCAAAAGCCATAAATCAAGAGCATGACTTTGAATACTGTCAGTATAAAATAACAATAAGGATCATAAAATCATAGAATCATAGAATGGTTTGGGTTGGAAGAGACATTAAAGATCATCTAATTCCAAACCCTCTGCCATGGGCAGGGACACTTTCCACTAAACCAGGTTGTTCAAAGTCCAATCCAGCCTGGCCTTGAACACTTTCAGGGATGGGGCATCCACACATTCTCCTGGCAGCCTGTTACAGTGTCTTGCCACCCTCATAGTGAAGAATTTCTTCCTTCTATCTAATTTAAGTCTGCCCTCTTTCAGTTTAAAGCCATTACCTCTTGTCCTATCACTACATACTGTTATAAAAAGTCCTTCTCCAGCTTTCTTGGATGTGCCCTTTAAGTACTGGCAGGCTACTATGAGGTCTTCCTGGAGTCTTCTCCAGGCTGAACAACCCCAACTTTCTCAGCCTGTCTTCATAGGAGAGGTGCTTCACCTCTCTGGTCATTTTCATGGCCCTCCCATGGACTTGATTCAACAGTTCCATGTTCTTCCTACTTTGGGGGCTCCAGAGCTTGGATGCAGTAATACAGGTAGCGTCTCACAATAGCAGAGGTGCAGAATCAGCTTCCTCAACTCGCTGGTCACTTGTTCAATGTAAAATTTTCATAAATCATAGGCTTAAACATTTATCATTAATGAACAAACCCAGTGCAGCGACACACTTCAAAAGTCTTATGAAATTTGACTGCAAAAAGAGGGATCATTCTGCCTCAGGAGCATCCGCAAGCCTTTAGCTTCTGGAACTGGACTAAATGTTCAGGCTGGTCTCAATGTTATTTGGTTTTATTTTCTATGGGATGAATTTTAATGCCGTTTTCTTGGCCTGCAGAGCCTGTTTGGAATTTCAGACCTTTGATATTTTTATTTATCCCTTACACATAACATCATTCAGCTGCCTGGTTTTATAAGATGTTGGCTGTCTGAAAGCACAAAAGCTGTTTCTTTTGGCAACATTGTTCAGGAGCTAGGTTTCAAAAGAGGACCACAGCTAAGGAATACACACTTTGTGTACATGTAATGTAGTATCTTACTTTTCAAAAAATCCAGCAAATTTATATTGCAGGTGCAAGTTGTCAAAACTTGTGGTTCTTTCAAGTCAGCCCAGAGGCATAACTGTATGCATATTTTTTATGGAACACCAGTTGCATGTTCTAATTGTAAATTACATAGCCTCTGTTTGTTTGGTGGTCTTTTCTTTGTGTTTATTGAATCTCAAATTAAACTATAAAGGAAAACAGACTTGGCAATGATCTAGGTGGTTTTTGGAGTGATCTGAGCAACTTACTCCCAGGTTTTGTGGTGGTTGTGGCGGAAGCAGGTTCTGTGCACATGGCTTTGTGGCATCTTTGGATGCCTATACTGACATACGTTATATCTTTTCCAAAACAGTTAGCCTTGAGTTCACTGAAAAAATCTAAGCCTGGTTTTGTGATACCACACCACTGACAAGGCAAAATACAAACCATGCATCAAACTAGTATTTTTGTTATGGACAATGCCTATTACTTCCATTCCTTTCATATGTGGCCATAAAATCAAGTCCTGTGCACTCACGCATGTCAGGCCTATTTCTGGGATAGAAAAATGAGAGGTTTTGCAAACCCTACACAGAAAAAGAATTAGCAGAGGTCATAATCATTTCTCAATGCAAAAACAAACACACACAAAAACAACCAAGGAAGATCCCACTGTGAACAGAATTTTATATTGTACTCTCATCTAGAGGCAGTCAAGAGAGTCAGATTTTCATCCTAATCCAGGAGAAACATCAGAAAAACAGAACAATTACAGAGATTCAATCTTTAGCACTCTGTATTTTTTTTCAGTCTGGGACATGTTTTTTTTCTTAATTTCATTTCTTAATGATGCATCTACCTCACACAAGGGGCTACCATGGGTAAAGTGACAAATAGTACTGAAGATGAGGAAGAAAGATCTGTGGAACAGCACACTGTTGCAAAAAGGAGGTAAACTCAGGATGCACTAGTGCCTAAGTCAAGCCTTTAGCTTCTGGAACTGGACTAAATGTTTGGAAGGACTAACTGAAAGGCACAGTTGTGGGAAGAAGAATTTGCACCACACAGCTGGACAGAGATGAAGGTGGGAATTTCTGCCTTGCAATCACTTCACTATGAGCCTCCCGCAAGGCTTCTTCAGAAAATTGCCTTCTATCAAGACCTCTACATAACACTCTTTCGTCATAGATAATGCTGCAGCAGAGGGATAAGAGACTTGAGATCTTTTTTAAGCAGGGAGCACCATAGACACAGAATGCCATTGCTATTCTTGTACAGTTCTAAGGGTAACATGGGCAGGTTAGAAGTCTGCAAAGTAATTAAGGCAAGATAGAAACCTCCAGGGAAAATACTCAGAACCAGCCAAATTTCAATACTCCCCTGCAAAAGGAGGGGAGTGAAGACTTGTGGTGGGCTGAGTCTGAGGTCCCATGAGTCACATGATGGATTCTCCAACTGCTAATCTTCTAGGGAGTGACTCTAAGAGTCCGGAGTAGTCACATCTTCAGGTTAGTGGAAATGGCAGATGATTATTCCCTCAGGATCAGCCACTTAATTAAATATAGAAAATTCACTCAGTTACATCTAACCAGACCCACTGACCTTAAATTTTCAGTCTCATGGTATTCCTTTAAAGTGCAGCATCCTGTCCATGAACACTCAAGAAGAAAAATGGGATAGTATTTACAACTGTCATAGTACATATGTTCTCCAAAGAGCAGATAATCTTCTGGCAGACATAAACTCACCAATTTGTGAAGAAAACTGTAGTATAAAAATCCTCACATATTTTTCTTAACTGATAGCCCACAATGGCTCTAACATTTTTCATTTGTGGTCTGATGTATGTTTTGAAAGATGATGTGTGAAAGCAGACTTAAGGTTCAGTTCTATCATTATTCAGTGAGGGCACCATTCAAACATGGCATGTATTTTTCTAGCAGAGCTTCCCTTCCAGCAGATTGTTTTGCATGTGTGCTTTAGAAGAATTCTTGCATCTTCCTCTAAAACTTGAAAAACCTGGCATCTACTGGAGCCAGGATGAACAGAGGCTTGCTATTGCTTTGAACAGTTGTGTTCTTTCTACACTACTGGAACCAGAAAGAGAGATTTTATTTAGGTGCTTTAGATTCTTAGATTTGATTAAAGGAAGCATACTTATTATTTAAATAATTAAAAAAAAAGTTTATAATTATTATCTTTTTATCATGTCAAACCTTTCGCCTACCATGAACAACAGACTTCTGGGAGGTTTGTTGTTGTATTTTTAGTCTCCCAGGTAGCTCTGCTGATTTCTCTATTCCTGTATTTTACTATGTCATTTTGCCCTTTCCATGACCCTTAAGCTATGTTATTTTCTGTATCTGGTCTAGTACCTGCAAAGTACTTTGAAACAAATATCTAGTAATGGCTTAGTGAAGAGTGAATCATGAGCCACTGAAATGAAGAATAACTGTAAAATTTGTTGGTTGCTTTTTTTTTTTTTTTTTTTTTTTTTTTTTTTTACCAGGGACTCAAGCCTTTGTTCTTACTTTTTTTGTGATTAAGAGGGCAGAGTTTTTTTCAATCTTGGTATGTTACACACTAAAATTCCAGTTCGGTTCAATAGCAGATTCTTGGCTGATGTAATTCCTTACAGCAGCACTGACCTCAGTGAAGCTATGCTGAAATATTGCAATGGACTGAAAGTATGAACTCTGTTGTGTATTGCACAATATCCTACCACTTATGCCAAGTAATACACTGTTTTCTCTGAAAAAAAAAAAAAAAGGAGTGATTTATTAAAAAAACACATATAAATTACTAATTTTCCATTTCAAATGTGGGTTAGAACTGATGTATATTAAACATGTTATGTTTCCATATTACTAGCCATAATTTAAGAGAGATCCGTTTCATTACAGAATGGTTAATTTGTGTTAGTTGTAGACAGACCCTGCTTGATGCATGAAGTGAAAGACACAAAATACCTTAAAAGTGTCAACTGTGCTGTGAGAGGGGTTTGACTGGTTTTGTTGGTTTGTTTGTTTCAGGACTAATGAAAACAAGAACTTCAGAAGTATTTTTACCTTGATAAAATTTATCTTCCTTGGTATGATTCTAGCCTTTGGCTTTTCACCCTCATTAATGAATTGGAATTTGAACCACCATCATTCTACACAGAACTTCAAAGAGAGAATCAACTGTGAAAAATCAGTTGTGTTTACAATTTATTTCTTGCTCATATAAAATAAAATTTTAAGTGCTTATGGCCATGTTTTCTTTTTTGTTTGTTTCATACCAGTTTGATCCTATCATTGCTTTATTTTACTTCTGTTTTTCAGACAAACCCACACTGTCATCTCAGTTTTGCCTTTTGTCATTTTATTTTTCTACACACTTATGTGTGTACAAAACTCAGAATTTCTGCTGTAGACCAATGGAACACAAAATGATACCACTTATGAGAATAAAAATCTATGTAATACATGAGAGTTTTCTCAGGTAAATACCTTGTGAAACGTAACCATCTGTTCTGAATGATAACAATGTAGACTATACAAAAATTAAAACCAGAAAAAAAAATATTATATTGGATGCAGCCTGAAGATTCTCATTTTGTTTTGGTCATGAGAACAAAAAACTGTCAGAGTCTGATATATGGCACAGTCTAGGAACTAAACACAGTTTAGTTCCACTCATGGGTAGCAGCAGTAGGTTGCTGTCTGTGGGCTCAGCAACATGAGAGGGAAAGATATATGTACACGCCATTCATGTTATTGTCATCATAACCAGGTGTTATCAACTGCCACTCTGCGATGCCACTGACCTGCTTGACTAAAGGAATTGCACTAAGTACTATTCATAGACACATATTTTTCCAACACACTGTCAGTCTCCATTACTTACAGGGTCAAAGAAACTGCATATATTTATCCTGCTGTGCACTACCAAAATGCAAAAATTCAAATAAAGTAGAGACTTGCTGAGAAGCCCTGCAAACTTTCTTCTTTTATTCCAAATAAAATAATGTGTAAAATTATAAAAAACAAATTAAATTATATGTGGATGGTTTGTCATTTTTCAGCCAGCGGGAGACCTTCTCTTTATAGAAAAATATGGGATTTAAAAGGTTTCCTGAATATGTCAACATATAAATTTTGAAATATTCTAAATAGCCTTCCCCAGTGCCTCACTAATTTTTAGATTGTCTTACCCTTTAAGTGACCTGATCACAGTCACTTACACAGCCAATTCCCTGACTTGTTCATTAAGATTATTATTGAAAAACTTAAAAATTCATTATGTGTGAGCACAATGAGAACAGGACAAGTTTTTGGCTCTCTGCTAATAAGAGATAAGTTTATTTTTTAACTTGAAAGGGTATAAGAAAGATGATTCTTGAATATATTGAATTTATGCACATAAAAGACGTCTAAATCCTCCACATGAAAAGAACTCTGTGAAGGGATTTTACTCTGGGGCACAAGCTAGTGAGTATATCAACTAAAATTAAGTAAATTATAACAAAATGATGGAATAAAAGACAAAACAAGCTATTCAAACTTTAGAAAATTCAGCAAATGAAAGTAGGAAGTTTTCTTCATACAAAATTATACAATATATAGTTCAAATCACTATAAATAATGGAGTAGATGCCTCATGGTATAAACCTCTTAAAAAGGTTTTCTTTACAACCTAAACCTGATAAATTCAGTTTAAGTTTTTAAGTTTCAAGAAAGAGATGGAAAAGGTGGAAAATCGGTGGTAGAAGACTTGTTTACCATTATAACGGTAGCTATATACACACCTGTATACAGGTATGGTTGTGACGGTGACTCTGCACTAAGTGTATTAAAGGGCATTGCTGGACCTCAACTTTGAAAGACCCTGAATACTTTTTCCAGGTTTTTTTCATTTCTATTATTACTTTTTATGTGATTACATACGTGTGAGTAACAAAAATGTGTGAAATGCCATGCCAAAACTAACATACAAGATGAAAATCATAGCAGTTTACTAAAGACATTTTTTAGTGCAGCGATAAATGAAATGTTCATTTCTGTAGATCAAAGCATCTTCTGTTGGAAACAGCATAACATACTGTATTTAAATGTATTCGCTGTTGCTAAAACAGCCTTTTGAGATGAAAATGTGCTGACAAGATTTTCATAACCATTTCCAGATATGATGAACAGTTTTCATATGCAAGTCATCTCCACCATTGTCTTCTGCCAAGGTGGAGAATGAAATGCCCCATGCAATGTTTTGTTAGGTGATCTCTTGGATTACTTTTAATTTTTCTGTATGTTAAAGAGGCAAGTAATTTTTTTTTTCATTTTCATAGCAAGCAAGGTTTGTGATGTCCCTTACTTCTCTGGAGCCCATTCTGATTGCTACTAAGTTCTTTTATCACCAGGCTTGTACTTGGTAACAGCAGAGGTTGAATTGTCTCTGGATGAGCATACTTGAAAATAAGAGAGAAAATGACTCAGATAAGTCATCCTGTTCACTTCTCCACATCACACAGTTTATTAACTGCTCCGGCTCATAAACCAGTGTGTTTTGTCTTCTAAATTTAATTATAAAACCTCCTTGTTCAGCCTCCCTACTAAGCAATAGCCAGTTTACTTCTGACCACTTTGCCTTGCTGGCTGGACCACCTGAGTCCTGCAGAAGAGGCAGCTTATGTCTCATGGTGAGAACCCTGGAAGGGACAGGGAGCATAAGGATTCACCCTGGAAGTAACAGGTTTGGGATTGGAACACTCCTATGAGGAAGCATAAAGCGTTTGGGGGTTTGGAGTTTGAGGAGTGGTGGGAACACCGCTTGCACATGGGATCTGCTGAGGAAGGGGAGAGGTCACTGCTAGTTTTACCCCTTCTAATTTCAAGGAGTAATTTCAGAATTTCAAGAAACATTCTATTTTCTGGGGAAAAAAAAATAAAATTACCATAGATTTTTAAAGAATAAGTTTAGAAAAACATTCTCCTTGTTTCCAGTTTGCAGGAAATTTTGAAAAGGCATCTTTCAGTTTGATTTGGACAGATAGCAAGTTTTCTTTAAGAAAAGCCTTGAGTACACATCTCTCCATGATTTAATTAACCTTATAGCCAATTTTAACAAAGACACAAACAAGATTGTCGGGATTGTACAAAAAACTATGTTCCATTTGCTGCTCAAATGAATAGTCAACTATTTCATACAAAATTAGTGTTAATCTCAGGCAGAAGAAGGCAATCTACAACCTAGAATATATTGAGTGTGTGGCGAGGTGCCAACATTGTATTTATTGTACTGTTTCAGAGTTAGACATGCTGTAAGGAGGTCTATTACGTCGGGTCATACAGGTGGGCTAGGCAAGACAAGAGGATGAGGAGGATGAAGGCATGAGTTTACCACCTTGCTACTGGACATCCTGAAAAACAACATTTCCTGACACAGAAATTCTAGTGTCCCAGGCTGCTCCCAAACTGACCTTTAGCTCTACACAATAGAAGAACCTGCAGTGTTTCAAAACAAAGACTTCTTAAAAGTTCACTGCAGATGACAGCTAGCCTGTGCCTCAGTTATCTTTCCCCAGTAAACAAGATTTGGGAGATGTCCAGGGTGTGCTTAAATTCCACTTTCATGTGGAGTTAGGACAGGCTAAGATTTACACTAAGATTTGGAACAATTTTTCTGCTCTGGAATTTCTCAGTTTAGATGTCACATGGGAAATTATGTGGAATAATCACAAATGACAATTGAAGGGAGACTACTGTCCACTGTTCCCTTTTCATTCCCTGCTGAGAAAAAGGATCTGCCCTGCAGGTCATTTCAAAGCAGAAGCCTAATGCAGCCACTTGGAGTCAGCCTGTAGGAGCTACCTTCTGTCCATTAAAGAGATAATAAGCATCATGATGCTAAAGTTGTGTGACTAACCCTGTAATCTGTTAAATTAGGCACTTAAGGTACTTACAGGGTTAGCTGGAAAATTGATGAGTGTTAGTGGCACCTAAACAATGGCTTGTGGTCCTGTGCTGGCTTTGGCTGGGGTAGAGTTAATTTTCTTCATAATAGCTAGTATGAGTCTATATTTTGGATTTATATTTAAAACAGTGTTGATAATACAAAGATGTTTTTGTTACTGTTGAGCAGTGCTTACAAAGGGTCAAGGATTTTTCTGCTGCTCACACCACTCTGCCAGTGAGTGGGCTGGGGGTGCACTAGAAGCTGGAAGGGGACACAGCTGGGACAGCTGACCCCAACTGACCAAAGGGGTCTTCCACACTATATGACGTCATGACCAGCATATAAAGCTGGGGGAAGAAGAAGAAAGAGGACAGCATTTGTAGTTATGGAGCTTTGTCTTCCCAAGTAACCGTCACATATGGTGGAGCCTGGCTTTCCTGGAGATGGCCTGTCTGACGATGGGAATAGCGAAGTAAGTCCTTGTTTTGCTTTGATTGTGTGTGCAAGTTTTGTTTTGCTTATTAAACTGTCTTTACCTCAACCCACAAGTTTTCTCACTTTCACCCTTCCAAGTCACTCCCCCATCCCACTAGGGAGTGAATGACTGTATGGTGCTTAGTTGCTGGCTGGGGTTAAAGCATAACAGATCATAGAATCATAGAATAGCTTGGGTTGGAAGGGACTTTCAAATTTAATCTAGTCCAAACCCCCTGCAATGAACAGGGACACATCAACTAGAGCAGATTTCTAGATCCTTAATGAAGCGTTTGGATGCTGAAAGTGCCTTCTGAGATCATCTGTCATCTCTTTGTAGCTTTGAGTACTAACTTCAGGAAAACTCTTTTTGTTTTAAGCAGCATAGGGACATTCCTGGCAAACAGCTTTTTAATCTGAGTATGCGTTTCCTTATAAACTTTTAATGATGAAAGAACCTACTCTCAGAATTTTGGTGTAAAGTTTTGAAGATTTAATGTTTCATATATGTGGATAAAAACAAGACTTGATAAAAACAGACAGGAAATGTTTAATATCTGAAGTTAAGTCATGTTTATCACATAAAATTTTCTATGCAGTTGGTTAAAGTCAATACTGGGACAGTTGTACTCAAGTTTAAGAAGAAGGGCATATTGTTTATACAAGAATGTGCTCTGTTTTTAGCAAGAGATCAGTTTGAAACTTTACAAATGTGCTTTACTTCAGAAATGTTACATGTGGTTACTTCATGGCTCCACACTATCAATACATTTTCTTTTGTTCTTGCCTTCCAAGTCAAATGCACTATTCTAGCATTGAGATTAAAGCACCAGATGAGGTGGTTCATATTGGAGCACTGAACCCATACACTATATAGTTAAGTGGTCAGAGCATGCTATTTTTTCCAGGGATGTAACTCTAAACACACTAGCAAGCTTGGGAGGAATGGCAGGAGGAAAGTTTTCTAAACGGCCGGCTTCCTCCATTGGCATCAGAGCAGAGTGGCCATCTGTTCAGGCTCATTCCCAAGGACATCTCTGACCCATCAAACAGCCCACATCCAGGCTAGCTTCGTTTTACTTAATTCACAGGTTGGGTTAAACTATCACATTGCTCCAGAAAGTCAGAATTTCAAGTCTACTACTTTTGACTTTTTCCATACTTAAATTCCATACTTCATCTGAACAGGAAGGCCTCTTATGATTGAATAAACTGAACACCACATCTAATTAAGAAAAATAAGTCTTCCCAGAACCTCAGAACTACAGTGCTGGCGTAGAACAAAGGCCCATCTGTATCAGCATCTGGTCTTTGACAGTGGGTGGTCACAGGAACACAGGCAAGCAGGTGGTATTTTTATGGAAGAGCAATCTTGAAGAACCCATATTAAGACCCCAATCACAGCTAAACTGGCCTCCTCAAGTTTGACATGGTGTATTCATGTAAGAAAACCTCCCATGGTCCATTTCTTTCATGTACTGGTCAGTTATGTTTTTGAAATGATTGTTCAGAACATTTTCTGAGTTCCATTGTTTAATTATATGTTAATAGTCACCTCCCTTTGATTGTTTGAGCATGCATCTTGCAAAAGTATTTGATGCCCCAAACCTCTTGTGTCACAATAGCTTGTCAGCTGTCACTCACTGTTCACCTTTTCCAATATTAGGTGTGATTTTGCAGAACTCAGTGATAATCTTCCCTTCAGTGTTCTGTTTTTCATGACAAATAGGCTTTATCCATTGAGGCACTTATACAGAAATCAATGATCATCAGCTATCCCTCTCTGTACTTTTTTCTAATACGACTGTATTTTTTTGAGATTACATTCAAAATAGTCTATACCTATTGAGTGTATAAGCACAGCTTTTAAGCAACTGCATGAGTGGTAATTATGTCTCAGGAAGAAAATTGATTTTTATGGAAATACCTTGCAGATATGAAGCATTTTTGCAGACCTTTTCAAGTAGATGGCCCATCAGAGACTGAGAGTAAGTAAGCAGAGATCATGAAACAGGATCACAAATAAAGTGTGTTTTTTGCAGGGTAGTTAGATTTAGAAATGGCTCTAGAATGTGCACTTCGCAAATAGATTTAAGACAGACATACTTTTAGACATTCAAAAAATGTCTTTTATTTCATAACAAAGAAACATATTAAATTTAGAAATGTTCAACTCTCTAAACCCAGACTTCACTCTTCTTAGATCAATAAAGCCATTCAGTGATGCTTATTTCCCTTAATGAAGTTTGGACCAAATTTGTAACGATGCGCTCTTTTGGAATCAAATTTTAAAAACACATTTTTATCAGATTGAAACTCAGACAGTAGTTATTGTTCTCAGAATCTATTTTTAAGTCACATTAATTTAGTCGAGTAAGTGTATACTGAGTCCATGATTTCTCTGTATTTTATTCACACCTCATTTATGCTCCCCTTGTGAGACCCCACTTGCAGTGCTCCATCTGGCTCTGGGGTCCCCAATACAAGAAATGCATGGACCTGTTAGAGAGGGACCAGAGGAGGCCACAAAAATGGTCAGAGTGCTGGAACAGGTCTCCTATGAAGAAAGGCTGAGAAAGATGGGACTCTTCAGTCTGGAGAAGAAAAGGCTCCAGGGACACCTTGTTGTGTCCTCTCAATATATAAACAGGACTTACAAGAAGGAGGAAGATTTTTATCAGGTCTATAGTGACAGGACAGTGGGCACTGGTTTTAAACTGAAAGAGGTTACATTTAGACAGGGCATAAGGAAGAATTTTTTTTATTATGAGGGTGGCGAGACACTGGCACAGGTTGCCCAGAGAAGTTGTGTGTGCCCCATCCCTAAAAGTGTTCAAGGTCAGGTTGGATGGGGCTTTGAGTAACCTGATCTAGTGAAAGATGCCCCTACACATGGCAGGGGAGTTGGACTATGTGATCTTTAAAGATCCCTTCCAACACAAACCATTCTATGGTTTTATGATTCTGAAGTCCCTGTTTCCTCCAGTGAAGAGACAATGGTTCAGAGAAGTGCTAAACGAAGGCCTGCCTTGCACTTTTCTTGTGGAATTTGACAAAAATCCTTGGAAGAGTCTAAACAATTATTTTTATGTTTTAAAGGGTGTGGACAGTTATTTCTCTTTCTGGCTTACCTATAAAAACGTCTTGTTCTGTTGTAATCATCAAAATAACATAGTCAAGCAAAGGACAGTGTTACACAGGGTTTCAAAGGCAGAGTTTTAGCCTTAGCAAAGTGTTTAACTTAGTAGTTCCACAGAAAAGCTAATTTGCTTTCTTTCTAGTACTGCATATGTAAAATAAAAAGGCTGGGTATTTAGCCTACAAATATACAAATATGTGAGAAGTAACAACTACTCACTCTATTATATTCAACAATATGAAAATTTGTTTTTCCTTAATGCTATGTGTACTTGCAAAATATACTTTGTATAAACAGCTTTTTCACACATAAACTTACTAAACCTTTGTAAAACAGGTGTACTTATGGACTACTTTTGAATTTATGTTTACTTAGCTCATCAGCCTCTGTTCTATCATGATCTTAGCCTCAGGAGTAATGGAATTAGCTCTAATTATGTCAAAATAAATGCCTGTTAATCTTGGCATGAACTAATTAACAGCTTTGTTATGTAAAAAATATCTCATTCTATCAGATAAAGGGAGAATGCAGATAAAGCTGTTAAATGCAGAAGTCTTGCTGCAACATGGGAACATTCTGTGAGTGGATAGCACAATGTGCAAAGCAGACTGTAACACTAGGCAAACACCACCCATTTCTGCTGCAGCATTTCCAAAAGCAACATCTTTTGGACCCAGGGTGTGCTTACCCAGAAAGAGCTGGCTTGCTCACTGATACCAGCTTGTCTGAATTGCCTTTTATGCTCCTTTGCTTCAGTTTAGGACCCCTTCTGCAGCCTACATCGAGATTACATCGGTGAAGAAAGACTGAATATGCATTTTCTTTTCCAAACTCTGACACCACATAATGTCCAAATCATTTTATTTAAGTCAACAAGGATGATTACTATAGCCTGAAAGCGTTCATTAGGAGGATTACATGTGTCCAGAGGCTACTGCCTTTCCAGTATCACAATCTACAAACAGCATACATTTCTGAGTTGTGGTGAATGGAGTCAAATCCAGTTGGCGGCTGGTCATGAGTGGTTTCCCCAGGTCTCAGTACTGGGGCCAGTTCTGTTTAATATCCGTATCAGTGATCTGGCTGAGGGGATTGAGTGCACCCTCAGTCAGTTTGCAGACAACAATAAATTGGGTAGGAGTGTTATCTGCTTGATGCTAGGAAGGCTCTAAAGAAGGATCTGGACAGGATAGATCAGTGGCCTGAGGCTAATTGTGCGAGGTTCAACAAGGCCAAAGTGCCTCTTTCTCATTGGACCTGACAAGCTTCATAACTGTTAGTTTTGTAAAATTAAATATAGGCCTCTACTCTAGGATAATCTGAAATTATTTTTGTATTCTGGACTCAATACACTTGCTTAAATGTAGGAATTTAGTTCTATCTGAGGTGCCTTAGAATACACCTGCATGTGCATCTACAGTGGCAACCTCAGCATGTAATTTCACAACTAGGCACCTACATATAGTTATGTAAATTCAGGTTTAGTCCATGAGCTGAATCCCATTTGGAGAGACAAAATAAGGAGCTTTGCCCAGTTTTTATGCAAGGTTTTCCAATTTGGAAACATAATGACCTATACTCTTGATACTAATTATCCTAACTCCTTAAGTATAGGACATTAAGAATACTGAATAAGTATCCTAATGGTTTAGACAACATGTAAGTATCAATAAGCAGTCACAGTCTTTATTTATCACAAAGGATTGATACTGAACCCTTTGCTACAGTAGGAAAATGTTTCATTTGTACTGGAATGAACTATGTGGAGTTCTCAGCACTTAACAAGAACATGCAATGGCAAACATGAAGCCTAGATAATAGATTAGGAATCAAATTGACTAGAATGCCAATCTAAAACATTTTGTAACCATTCTCATGGCAAACTGGCATCTTTTCAAGTTGTGCAATTATATGTGATTTTGCAATCAGAAACTACTGTTTTCAAAGTATCCTGAGCAACAGATTAATAAATAGATTGGAAAACATATGAAGAAAAATTGAACATATTAATAGGGAAAGGCAATACTGCTATTTAGATACTGCAACACACATAGAGATTTGTCACAGGTAACCTGGGAAACATACTTGGCTGACAAAGAGCAGATCCATTATCAGGCACACAAAACTCTCAGGACTCTCTCTCCTGTCTGTAGGACTGCATTGACAGCAGCAAGTGGAACAATTCCAGCTGGGATGAAAATGGGAAGGGAGATTTTTCCTATGAATGTTATTCAGCATCACTAAATGCTTACATTTTTCCAGGCTGGGCAATCTGGAAATGATTCTGAGAATACATTCATGAATTAGTGATCTGCCTGCCATGCTGACCCAGCTGGCATGGGTCTTTGTGAGAGGAGTGCCTAGCCCATATCCCTCACAACAGCCAGATTCATCTGCCAAAACCTCCACCAGCCTCTCCTCTGCTACACACCTCAAAATCATTTCATGTGTTTTATGGATCTTCCCTTTCATCTCTTTCTGAGTGTGCAGAAGAACCAAGAATTCCAGCTTTGTAGGTCACTGTATCAAAGACAGTTTCAGAATGATGATGCTGGAGAAGAACAGACTTTTTCTGACAAGTAAATGTACTGATGGAGTAAAGGAATATGGAAGTGGAGGTCATGTACAATGCCACAGTATCTCAAATACCTTGAACAAACAATATTTCTTGGGCAGGATTGCTGACATAAAGGTAAGCTGCGAGGTTGCTGATGTTCTTTGCTAGTTCATTTTGAAGTTAGCAATTGTCATTTAGCTTCTTCTTTTCATCTACATATTGTACAGTTTAGCTTTGCTGCTCTTGGCTGAAACACATTGGAAATAACTATTCATTCTTTCCTGTGATACAAGAAACAGTAAGAGTCCAAAAAATTACCCAATGTCAAGTCCCAAAAGTCAGGGAATAACCTGCTCACACAGTGCAGCATTAATCTGTGGCATATAATCAAGCAAGCTTTAGTGGATGACAAAATCCTACAGGCATTAAAACAAGGATTAGACAAATGGAAAAAAAAAATCATAAAAATCACTCATATCAGAAAGTCCCTATGTCACAGGAAATGCTGTAGACAGATTTGTAGTTCCACACACTACTCATGATGTCGTTAGGGTACCTCCCTGATCCATTCTGCAGTCTATTTCTACAGGTTGAGAATAAAGAAAAAGATATTTTGCTGATAGAGTGAGAGATATGAGGATATAGGTTTGTCAATGGGATCCCAGTGCTCACACAGGATTTTTCAGTATCAATACGAGCAACGAGTATAAAACTTAAATTCAGATTCACCTTCTCAAGACTCTTTTTCCAACAGAAAACCCAACACAAAACAGTCTCTTACTGAAATATTTAGTGTCTGTCCTGTTGCAGTTAAAAAATCCAAGTCTTAACTGTTCAGTCCCAATAAAAAGATTTTTGTGATGATGAAATCTTCCCATGTGCCTACAAACAAATCCAGTAATGGCATGTTTCATTTCGTGGTTCTCAAAAGTGACAATGCAACAAACTGCTGTGTTAATACCATTATAAATTAAAATAATGTTAAGCAATCCAAGACACAGTTGCTAAGAATGATTAAAGCAAACCACAGTGCAAAAACCCAGTGGTAGCTTTAATGTTCAAAGAATCCAGTCCTCATCAGACTTAACAGTTCACTGTTTGGCAGTATTCTTATTAGCCTCAAACACTGAAGAATAGGATGTATTATTTTTTTTTAATGTATATATTTATAATTTTACATGAAAGTACAGAATTATACATTGTCGGTCATAATGCATATTAAAGATTCCAGTTTCGGGGAGATACGTAAATCCAAAAGGTGTTTGAGTTACAAATGAATGTACATTATTTTTTTAAACTATGATGCTAATGCATACATTTTATATTTGTCAGTGCTTTTTTGATGGCTTCATAAAAAAAATAGCTACATTACCATGAGGACTTTCATTACCTTTGGTTGTTTCAACCTGGTTTCTTTATTTCTACAGTGGTTTGATACATTAAGTAGCAAAGGGGTGTTGAGAAACATTAAATAAATAAATAATTTTAAATGTGGGTTTATTCCTCTGCTGGAATTGAGAAGAAGTGTGAAAACTAATTCTACAATTAAGGGCTACTTAAAGTATTTGTGCAAGATGTCATTTCAGGAATGTCAGCTAAAATTATCAAAGTTAGATGCAGAAATCTGGAGCTTATATTAGATTTCAAGCTGGCTCATTTGGAAATTTTAATCTAATGACTAGGAGTTATAATGCACTTCTAAGCATTTTTCACTATTCACAGAGGACTGATTTTCTGCAAGCCTTTTTGCTCCCACATATTAATGGAGTCAGCAGAAACCCACTCACATGTGCAAGCGTTGAGAAAATGTTAAAAAAATGACGTATTGTGGAGGGAACCCCCTCACCAAATAACATCCCCTTCCCACTTTATAGATGTGAAAAAATTCAGAGATTACAAAGCATAGGTGTAAGGGAAGAAGGAGATAATCAAGGAAACTTTTACATTAGAAAGACTTATTTTGAAAGAAAACTTCTGCATAGAATTTCCTCTTATGAGATGTAAAGCCCACCCAAAACAAACTGCAATTGCAAGGAAAGCTAAATTGTGCAAGCAGAACCGGGGAAGAAAGAGGTATAAGGAATTAACTGTTAGCTCTCATAAATCTGTTTAGTTCCACTCAGCTCAACTGAACCATGTCAGTGTATGCCAGCCAAGGAAATTACTCTGTGGTTATAAAAAGATTTAGGGAAGAGATAGTGGAAGTCAATGTATTTTGATGTCTAAGTCTCGTTAGTGCTCTTAAAAAATTCATCTAGTTCTTTTGTATGATGCTTTAGTATAGTGGCTATTATGTATTCTGCATGGCTAATTGATTAGCTCTAACATCAATTGCCCTAAAATATATTCATATAATTATCTTTTCTTATTTTTCCTGCAGCACTGATTCTGTTAAATTATCCATTCTTCTTTTGGACTCCTGTGATATTAAATATCACTATGTATTTTACCCAGATTACTTCGTATCTCCACCTGGCATCACACACATTACTAGGGCAGTGAAGATGGGTGATGTCCTTGTATTCTTTATGTTTTTTGCTAAAATGGGGTTTTACAGCAGATGTTATTCCATATGAACAGTAATGTTTAGAATCAGGAATGAAGGATGAAATTTATCTCACCTAGATCTGGCTTCCAAACAATTTAACAGAAGTTAAAATGGCTAGGAGTTTGTTGAAGCTCCTCATTCCACAATACAAGAAGACGTGTTTTACTCTCTACAGCAGATCAAGACATGAATCACCATCAAGATAAAAATTAACTGAACATGTCAAAGTTATATTGAGATAGCTGATCAGAAGTATGTAGTCAATCACAGTCAGGGCATTCATGAGAAGTGATTGTCCAAAGTAATTCTGTAGTTAATTCAGCAGAGCTCCATGTGTGTAAACCAAAGTAAAAAGATCACAAGTAATCTTAATATAATGTGTATGGTAAAAAGAATTTCTACTGTCTTTTTCTGAATGTAACAATTTTGCCCATTTTGCATTTTCATAGGTTTCACCTCATTTCATGAGGTTCAATAAAGCCAAGTGCCGGGTCCTGAACTTGGGTCACAACAATCCCAGGCAGTGCTACAGGCTTGTAGAAGAGTCGCTGGAAAGCTGCCTGGTGGAAAAGGATCTGAGGGTGCTGCTTGACATCTGGCTGAATATGAGCCAGCAGTGTGCCCAGGTGGCCAAAAGGCCAACAGAATCCTGGTTTGTATCAGCACTCGTGCAGCCAGCAGGACCAGGGAAGTGATCATCCCCCTGTATGGGGCATTGGTGAGGCTGCACCTCGAATCCTTGGTTCAATTTTGAGCCCCTCACAAGAAAGACATTGAGGTGCTGGAGTGAGTTCAGAGAAGGGCGATGAAGCTGCTGAAGGGTCTGGAGCACAAGTCTTACGAGGAGTGGCTGAGGGAGCTGGGGTTGTTTAACTTGGAAAAAAGGAGGCTGAGGGGAGACCTTATCACTGTCTACAACTACCTGAAAGGAGGTTGTAGCATGGAGGGCGTTGGTCTCTTCTCTCAAGTAGTAAGTGATAGGACGAGAGGAAACAGCCTGAAGTTGTGCCAGGGGAGGTTTTGATTAGATATTAGGAATTTTTTTTTTTTCACATAAATGGTTGTCAAGCATTGGAACAGACTTCCTAGGGAAATGGTTGAGTCACTGTCCCTGGAGGTGCTTAAAATATATGTAGATGTGTCACTTAGGGACATCATTTAGTAGTGGACTTGGCAGTGTTAGCTTTATGGTTGGACTCACTGATCTTGAGGGTCTTTACAACCTAAATGATTCTATGATTCACCAAAGCCTAGATGTAATTTACGCCATCTTTTGCATCACTGCTGACAGTGGCCTTATGACCTTTTTTGTGTTACAGATGAGTACACGATTTCCAGTTTCTCACGACTGAAAATTCTTCATGTTGAAACTCACTAAATGTATTGTTTTTCTTTTGCCAACTTGTAGTATCATTTTAGATGTACTGATGCCAGATGAAGATGGAAAATTCAGGGATGCCCTATGACAGCAATAAAAATACACACATGAAGCTTATAGAGAAGGCTGGGCTTTGAGTCACAAAAAGATTTTGTTTGGCATTGAGTTTTGGCATAAAAATTAGTTGTACTGATTCTTTCGTAAAACAAATGAGTTAGCTGGCCTTCCTGTCATTCTCTGCTGTCAATCAGAAGACCTCAAGTCTTGGAGTTGCTTTGTTTGACTCCCTCAGAAAACTGGTGACACAAGTCTGGTTGTATTCTGTAGTTGTTTACCCTAAAACAGCAGTCTAGAACAGAAGCCATATAAAATATAAAAAATATATGCCCTGAAGTGGTCAGGCAGTTGGACTAGATAATCATTGTAGGTCTCTTCCAACTGAAATTATTCTCTTCTCTTCTGTTCTATTCTATATGATTCCATAATTTTAGTACTGCACATGTGTGAGATTAATTTTCCATACAGTTTATAAAAGTTATTGGTGTTATTGGTATGTTCCAGTTGTTCCAGTGAACAGATGTTTTAAGGATAAACACTGAGCAAGAGAAAAATAACTATAATTTTAACAGTGGCAGGGTCATTGTAGATGTTATAGAGGCATTATAGAAGAAAATGTTATGCAGAGTCTGTAAAGAGCGGGAAAAAGGATCAATCTATGAAGAAGCTACATGGAGGTTAGAATATGTAAGGATGGAGCAAGACCAACTTAAAAAAATATATATAAGAAAAACATAATTCTCACAAGGCATCTGTGCAGAGGCAAAACCAAAGAACAGTGGTAGCTGTGCAGGGCAGACTAAGTTGACATTAAAGGAACTGCACTCAAAACCCTGTGAATCTTTATGTTTCAGTAATGACTGTGTTCATAAAGGTGGAGTGACTAATGAAAGTAATAGTGAAATAGTAAATAACATGTGAAGTGGAAGGAAAACTCAGTGTTTGTTGTTCTTGACCTATAGGAGAAGTGAACAGAGAAAGAATAATATGCATTCAAGATTTCTGGTAAAAAACAAACAAACAAATAGGCAAAATCCTGATAAAATAATAGGTCTGATATGAAGGATTTTTAAGGCACTTGACAGTTTGGAGTGTTGTCATTATGATGGAAAACTAGAAAAACTAGTAGTGGTATGGAAAAAAAAAAAAAAAAAAGGTAATTATCCTCTTTATAATACCACTCAAGGCTTAAAGAAAGAAAGTCCACTGAAAATATGACAAAAATACAGACTCTCCAAAATGTCTTGCATCGAAGACTCTCAGTCTTCTTGATAAAACACTTCATTTTCTCATGAGGAAAATGCAATAAATGTAGTCACATATCTGGACTTCAGTAAAGTATTTGAGACTGGGTCACAGGGGAAATTTCTTGGGCCAGACACGATTAACACAGGAACTAGAACTTGGCTAAAGAATTGCTTAAACAGGAGATGACAAGTTGTATCTAAATAGGAAGCCTTAGATCACATGGACATTGCAGTGGAATTTCTTGAGGATCAAACTTGGACTAACTTCACGTAACGTTTTCATTATGACTTTGGCATGGAAACCCAGGAGTCATCTAGTAAAAAATGACAGCACAGAGTTGGAAGTCATTGTCACTGTAGTGAAAGATGGGAGTGCCATAGAGAAAGAATTAGATGGCCTTTTGTTACAGGGACAGAAATGGGAGAAAATTCAATACTATGAAAAGTGAGAACATTTAGTTAAGCAGTACTAAAACTTTCTGCTGGAGGGGCTGGATGGTGAGGGCTTGAAAGCAACAAAGAAGAAAAGAAGACTGCATACTAGAGAGTTACAGCGTGACTATGAGTTGCTAGAATTGTGGAGTTGTATAAATGCATACATGATCCAAAGAGAAAGAGGAAAAAAATGCCTGTGTACAAGGTAATAGTAAGACCTCATCTGGTGCAGTGCACACAGTCTGATACTCAAACAGTAGAAAGATGGGTTTAAATGGGAAGAGAATTTCAGGCAGCACCATAATATGACAGTAATTTGAAAATTTCTAAGTACCGGTTATGGTTTGTTTCTTATTGTAAAAGGCAAACTAGTAATAATCTGCCTGTGACAGTGAAAACTTTTGTGTTTTAGCCTTTCTGACTCTGCAGTCTGCTCTGCAGAACCATGGCCAGGTGAGAGGACATCCAGTAGCACAACAAGGAAGCACTGATCATTCATGTTTCTTCAAAGATATAAGCAGGGAATGCTGAAAAAGGGTGTTAATCTCTGAATAATTTTCACCAGGAGATTTTCTGTAAAAGCTACTTCACACTTCTATGCATTTTCCGTATCCAGCAGTATGACCTGGTATGATCTGACTCCTTAAATAATAAGTGAATTAGTGTGGCAGTCTTGCCTGAAATCCCATCCAGTCTTTGGAAGCTCAACCATCTCAATGCTCCTATTAGAGTTGGTTCTAGTTCTTTCCCAAGTTACACAGGCAAATACAGTCATCTTATTTATCCTGTGGATGGAGGATAGTGGTGTCCACCTTGCCCCTCTTATACAAAGATTATAAAAGTTTTCCATTCAAAATGATTTGATTTTCTTTAAAATAAGAAGTGAAAAAATGTAACTGCAGCAGCTAGTACTCTGTCTAGTCAACCCATAAAAGTCTAGTCCCTGGACAAGGAAGCTAAAGCAGACTGGTATTACAAATGTATATAATAATAATAAAAAAAAATCAGCTAAGGCTGTAATGTAAAACTTAAGTGTCTGAGAGAAGTCAGTGAACCAGGACTGTAGCATGCAGCTATTTCTTACATCCTTCTTTTCACTAAAGAGTACAAAGTCTTTAGTCAGCCTGATTATTAAATTAGGCTATTATGAGGAACTGATCCTTTCTACTGAAGTCTGTATTCTTTATATGTCTGTTCATCTTGGAGCAAGACTTTTTGCTAGTTTCTTTTCAGGGTTTTTGTTGAGAACATTCATCATTATATTTGTTCCCAAAGCGGTTTTCCAGTGCTGGGTGATGCTTTTCAGTAAATACTTTATAACTAACTAACTAGCTAACTAAATATTAAAACAAACAAAACAAAACAAAACAAAAACAAACAAAAACAAAAACAAAACCAAAACCAACAAACACACACACAAAAAAAAAACCAAAACCAGCTTTAGTGTCACCAAAGTATGAAACAGAAATTGAAAAGTTTCAAATAAAACAAGGAACCAAGGGTGGAGGAATAAACATAAATTTACCTTTTTGAGGTATAGGCAAATATGTTTCTAATTGCAGTTTGAAATTATATTCTACATTTCAAAAGCTGTATGAAATTTAAAGGATAAAAGAAAGTTTTGAAAAGGCTTCAAAAGCTAAACCAAATCTTCCTAGGTGCCCCACAGTAGAGGTTTTGATCTGGGTATTTTTCTTATTTAACTTAAAATTCAGATCCTGAACATACATTTTTCTTCATTTTTACACTTGGCTACTAACACTGAGACCCCAGGGTTAGTTTGGCTCCAATGACTTGGAGCCTCTTCAGCTATGAGCAGTGAGAATCAGTAAATACCTAGGAGTATTTCAACTGGGAAGATTATAGTCCTGCCAGTGTTTCCCAGAACAGCTGCTGCAAGAATCTTGCTTAATACCTGCTGCCTGTAAGAAGAATTAAGCACTAAATGAGGACTTGCCACAAGACCTGTGTCCAGGTTTACTGAGCATGCCTGGAGAAGCAAGAGCATAAGCATTTTGCTTTCTTCAGGGATATATTTACCCCTCAGTTAGAGTTAGCTACGGTTGTGAAAGTAGGTGTTCAAGGATTTAGAAGAGGCAAGAGAAGAAAACCTGCCCATGCCACTGGTGTTTCTGTAACCTGTGCATGAACTTTTAAATTAAGTAGCTTTGTTCATAAGCCTCAGTTATCTGGCATAGAACAACTTCCTTGCTAATGCCAAAAAAACCCATGTGGTTTAAAAAAAAGCAGTTAGTCCCCTCAACTCCTCACAGCCTTTAAATACACTAATCCAAGAAATAAATATAGAAATATGTTGTAAAAAACTCATATTACCCAAAATTTATTTTTAAAGGCCCAATTGTTGAATAGTAAGGCTTGAAGGTCTTTTTTATCAAACTTTTTTGGAGGGGTAAAAGAAAAACAGGTTTTATGTGTAGAAAGCAAATACCAAGCAGGGGTGTTTCAAAAAAGCTAAGTAATTTGGTTTTAATGAAATCCTTTGTGTTTGTCTTCAACTTAGAAGTCACAGCATATCAGTTTAAAAAGTCAGACTACTTTCCTGATAGAAATAAAAGTCAGTTTAAACTCCTGCTACAATGCCAGTGTCTTCTTTGAGAGGAAGTAAAAGTGCAGTTTAAACTCAAAGTGTAGTTGTAAGGAGCTCTGTTTTTGTGAGATGGAAACAAAAAGTGAATTCTACCTGGCCAGGTGAGGAAGAAGTGTGTGGTCTGGTGATGGCCCAGGTTCAACTCTTTCAAAGACTTGTCCAAGGTAATCTAATCCTGTGTCCTGTCTCCCAGTTTACAGGAAGGTCTAATGCCAGTTCCCTGAAAATTGTCAATAACATGAAGACTGTGATAAAAATGGCATATAATTACTGTAGGTTTCCAGTTCTTACAGTCTCCTGAAGGAAGTGGAATGCATTTCATAGATAATGAGCGTTCCAAGCACCAGTCTTGCAGTACTGTGGTGTAGTACTTTACACATTCTGGTTTTTATTTCTTCTCTTCTAAAGAGAGAACAAGTGATGCTATTAGCTCACCTTGACCCAGCAGTATAGCATGGTTTCTGCTGTCTCCCTCAGCCAGAGCTCACTGAATAACCATGTGTGAGACTGCAGTAAGAGAGCCTGCACAATGCAGAAGCAACCAGGTCTGATGTAAAGACCCGAAGGGATGATTTCTTGGGCTCTTCTGTTATGGTCCTCTCTTTTTAAGAAAGCTTTTTGTGGAATGGCTCTTAGGTTTTCCAGGAAAACACTGGGGTTGTTTGGGAAGGGAACCCCTCAAGCTATCTCTGAATCGGAAAAGTAAAATTCCATGCTGTTGCTCACTAACAAATGCCAACCTGATGGATCAGTTATTCACTTGGTCAATGAAAGAGATATGGGGATATTTTTAAGAGAGTTGAATGCAGCTACCAAAAGCTTAGAGCAGTCTCAGCATTTTATCAGCTTGGGAAGGTCATCAAAACACTGCACACAAAAACCTTGCACTTTGTAAAAGGGTTTTTCATGCAGTCTTACTGATCTTATAACATGGTGTGTTGTATACAGTAGATTTTCAGTGTTAAGTGGGTGGCTTCTTACCTGTCTCTGTGATGCCAAGTCTCATCATGTTATATCAAGTCTTACAATAGTTGAAGGATTTATAAAAATTCATATCTAAGCTTTGCATTCTTATGAGATTTATTTCCACTAAATGTAAATAAAACAACGTCTTCCAGACCGTAGCAAAGAGAAGCTCGGAAATTCAAACCATAGCAACTTAAAAAATAGAAAGCAAATAAAAGATATCTGAAGATCATGCTTGGAAAACATTGTGTATTTTGAGTCTCTCATGTAAGCCAATGAGTGATTTTTCAAGTGTTTGGGATTTTCAAGTATATGGTAATGATTAATTTTGCCTATACAATTCCTGTTAATATTATTTATTTCATGTTCCTTTGAATCTCCTGTGGGATATCTTCTCATGCTTGGAATTTGTTCGTGTTCATTTAAAAAAATTCTTCTTTCTTTCTAAGCCTCGTCTGAGCAAAGCAGACATGAAATGAAGACTGTATGAGTAAAGTCTTATACAGATGACATTGCAACACCTGTCAAATGAAATTCAAATCTTCAAATTAAAAACAATTGGAGATACAGGGACATTTAAACAAATTCAGCAAGAAGCTGACAGGGTAGTTAATTTTAATTCTGCCTACAGATGCCCCTGACATTTTCTCTTTATTTATTCTAATGAGTTATTTTAAATGGTTACTTAAATTCACATTCAGAAACTAGATCATCTGTTTAATCTTGGCTACTGCTTGAAAGGTATGATTGAAAGGTAAAATTGATGAAAGGTAAGATTAACATCATCCAGAAAAACTAACTTGTGAATTCAAAGTAGAAAAACTAGGTGATGGCTGATAATCAACCTGAAATCAGCTGTCATGTGTCTCTGTTAAAATAGAAAATGAGAAATCATTGTGGGCTAGTACTTGGTAATCAAACCTTTTCTAGGAATAGGGTAACCAGCTCTTTTGGTAGTTCCATTTGCACACAGATTATATAAATCTTGATGTGTGCATTTAGAGTTAAAAAAAGTTTATGCCTGTTACACCTCAAGGGTGAACAGAACTACACAGAGAAACTGAAGCCAAAGGCCAGTCTTGGAATGAACATCTTTTTCTAACACACATGGTTTCCAGATGCAACAATATCTCTTCTATTTTCATCTAGGAGTTCTGACTGAATTGTTTGCTACGTCAGTCCTTCTTCTTCATAACTCATTATTTTTTCTTCAAAATATAGACTGTAATTCAATTTGTGGATAGTCCAAAAATTAATTAAGACCAATGGACCTTATAGACACATAAAAATTCTACATTTTCTAAAATGAGGAGTCACATTTCTTTAATGGAGGTTTGATATTTGAGCTAGATGTTCCTACAATCCAGAAGGATTTTCATTATGAAAATGAAATTATGAAAATAAAATTAAAGTCTACATCTCTATATGACAGATAGAGACAGTTGCAAACTTATATGTCAGATATATTATTATAAATAATATAATATGTTGTTAAATTCTATAGCCTGGACTTGTCTAAATCTAGGCTATGCTCCCACTGCATTTAAATGATTAATTTTTGACATGTAAAGTGTCCTATTGGGCTTCTCAGGTTTGCAGAATGATGGCATTTTTGCATGGATATCTGATCCAGGCTTGTCCATTTAACTTTCCAGACACATTTATTGTTTTACTGCACTCCATAGTGAAAGACACACATCAGTTCTCTTGCCATACAAATCTCCAAAGCTGAAGCATGGTCTGGAGTTGGTTTTTTTTGTTGTTGTTTTTTTTTGTTTTGTTTTGTTTTATTTTGTTTTTAATGGGACTTTAGCATGCCTAAAACTCAGTATATTGAGCACCAAGTGAAGACCTAGAACTTAAATCAAGTATACTGCAACTACTGAACAAAGATGTGTGTGAAGAAGGGAGGAAAGACAACAAAGGTTAAAACGTATTTGAATATTTGGATTGAAAGCACTTCAAGAAAGTGAGTTTGTTTTAAAAAGCAAGGATTTTCACTCTGAGTGGGTCCTTTTTCAGCTGCAAAGGTTTATATAGATTTAAAGCTATTTTCTAATTTTAAATGTTTTCTTAGTATGTCAAAAAGCAAATGAAAACTGATGTGCTCAGCAATAACTTAATCCAACTGGACTGAATGAGGTACAAATATGATTAATACCTTTGTACCAGGAAATAAGTTATGTTTTACAGGGTCTTATTTTTTCAGAAATTATTTAAATAAAGTATCCTGATCAGTATCTAGTCTAGGAGACAGGAGGGTTTTTTTTGTTGTTGTGCGTTTTTTTGTTTGGTTTGTTTGTTTGTTTGTTTGTTTGTTCATTTTTTGTTTTTTTTTTTTTTGTTTTTTTCCTTTTTTTTTTGACTGTTAGGAATTTTCTGGGAAATGCAGTTTCCCTTTTGCAGGCTCAACTGTTAAAACTAACTGGAAATTTTTTGCTGTCACTTCTTAGATATCTGTATTGACAATTGTTTTTCCAGGTCAGTGCTCAGCACTCCTTCAGATTTAGGACTCCATTAAAGTTACATAAGCTAGACTCAAGACCTGCTTCTTTTGAGATCTTTGTTTTATGGTTAGCAGCTCTCTCTGCACTAAGACAATTCCTCTAAAGATAGTAAGGATGCTGATGGCCTTTCTTTTACACTCTTTTGTAATGAACCCAAGAACCTGTATGATTACCACCTCTATGGAAAAAGCAACTACAAAATGCCAAAAGTTGCCAAAGATCAGCAGCTTATGAATAGAAGAATATTGCCTGCCCTGTCTCTGAGACCTCTAGAGTATGTTGGGTTTTTTTCTGCCTGGCCTTTTTCTATTGCTACTACTACTTCCTTGGGGAGTAAGGTTCAAGTATACTGAAGGGCTTGAGAAGAAAGTTAACAGTGAGAAAGGAAAAACAAGGAAAGATGTTCCCTACTGTAAAGCTTAGTCAAAGGATAAGGAAAGGCTGGTTGGACCTTTTGTTTGATCTGTAATAGTAACCTCCACATATTGGTTTGCTAGGTTCAACACACTGTGTTGTTTGCTATATGTGGAAAAGGAGGGTAATTTTTACCAGTCAGAGGTCAATTTCTTTTTTTTTTTTTTTTTTTTTTTTTAACAGCATGTCATATGTTCAGCAGATATCAACAACATAGCTCCAGAAACAAACGTGACTACAGGACTTTGTATCAGCCCAGGGCTCAGGTATCTTCCTTTCTTCATCATTTTTCCAGGAAACATCTAGTCATCTGGCCATAAAACTAGGAGCTGGGGTCTTATAAATACTAGTTTTTACTCTTTTCCTCTTTAACATTAGATATTTTGAAGGAAGCAAACCTCCAAAATCAGCAGTAAATTTTAGATGTTATTACTCAGACACAGAATATCAAAACACGGTTTGTAATTCCCATGCTTTTTATTTTATCAAACATACAAAAGAAAACTATATTATACAAAATGTTATAACTTTCAGCCTCAATGCAATATTCATAAACTAGATATTACAACTCAACATGAGAAAAAATGTGTATCCACACATTGTGTATCATATTCTATATACTTTCCGTTTTGTCTGCCACTTGAGATAGGGTTTCAAAGTCAAGCATAACCTTTTACTCACAGGGCTTATGCAAAATCACACTGATGGATGAAACTCATACTCACTATGTGTATGGGAAAAAGCACTTTCTATAATCCTCATAAATCCTGTAGTAATGTGTGTGCAGTTTCAGCTAAGACATTCCAAGGGAAAAACAAAGATCAGACTCCAACTGCATGTGTTAATTAGATAATATTATTTTTTTGTACCATTGTTATCTCAAGGGACTTGTATAAAAATAGACAAATGTGTAGTTGATTGGGATATTAAATATCTCTGGAGGCCTAAGTCCTAAGTCCTACCAAGAGTCACATGTGTTTAATTGTCCATTAGACAAAACCATGACTTAATGTGGTGCAACTGGTCTTTTTTGCACAAAGAGAAGTTAAGATCTGTACTGACAGAGATACTGTAGTTCAAGCCTGTGATGTGCTGGAAGGTTCGGAGGGAGGAATCCAGCTGAGCTTCTTCCCATACTATGCCCTGCTTAAGCAAATGCATCTCCATGGGGTAGTGAGGAGAAAAGCTTGAAGAGCACCAGGAGGTATTTACACAACTGGAACCATTCCATCCTCGGTCAAGTGAAGCAAATAGCTGTAAAAGCATTCTCTATTTCAGCCATCCAAGAAAAACACAACAAAGTGGACATCATGAGAAGTCAGTTGCCATGGGCACACAAGTGTCTGACTGGGAAGAACACCCACATACACTGAACTTTGGTTCAGCAAATCCTAACTCTAGTCTTTTTTAGTGCAAGTGTTGCTGTCACTCAGCTTTAAAAGCAACCCAGGAGCTTCAGGGGAAACATGTGGAGCTGGATAGGTCCGCCTCTGAAATGAGACAGGAAAAAAGCAAGTAAAACATCCAGCTTAGGCAGAAGTGGGATACCTTTTCTCACACCAGGTTCCACAGACACTGTTTCCACTTGACTTGCTCTTCAAGTCTTCATATCTAACCCTTCTAAAGACATAGGCTTCCCAGTGTTCATTTGTCAGGGAGTCCTTAGATAAATTCTGATAGGGATGGATATCTCTTGTAGTTAATTCTAATACCAGCACCAGCAACTCATGTGAAAAAGTCTTTGGAGGTACCCTGAGATTTTTAAATCTCACCCATAGTTGTTCAGTTTCAAACTTAGGAAGCAGGTTTCTTCCTTTGCTTGATTCACTATAAATCTCAAGGGCAATTGAGTAGAATTTAAGCAAACAGGTTGGACACTAACTCCAAATTTTTAAAGCTGAATTGATTGAGAGAGATCACTTTTCTTGTGGATACTCCTGCATGTTCTTTTTATTTTAGTAACAAATTATTCATATTTTTTTTCATTTGAATGAAATTCCTATAAGGACACAGCCATTCAGTGCCAAACACAATAAAACCTCATGACAACAAATTATTATTCATAAGTCATAATTTAGCTCTGCTACCTCCCTACCACCTAAGCAAGCTTCCTTTTAATTCTGCAGTGCCTCCAGCCTACCCTTCTACCCCTCATAAAAGATAGAAAAGAGATTCTTGAGCCATGGCTGCCTTTTCTCAGACATTTTTGGGGCTTGCATCTTTCTGAAGAACATGACCCTTTGCCAGCTGCCAGAGCAGGGGTTTCATCTCAGGCTTGAATGACCTAACCTGGAGCACACTTGCCTAAAGAATGTGTTCTACAATAACCTCCCACAACAATTTTATTACCCAGCCAAGACAGATCAAGACTGTTACTTTTTGGAAAACACAATCTGCAGTTATGTTATTTTGAGATGTGATCTCAAAAGTAAGCAGTTCAAGTATTTAATCTAGGAACACCTAGTTATTGTAGGCCATTGCTCTAGTTCATGTGGGGATAAGCTTCTTTCTAAGTGAGTTCTATGTTTATGTTCAGTTTTGGCTTTAAGAAACTGTACCATGGGAGTTGTACTTCTTTAAATAAAGTACGTCACAGAAGATGCAGTACAGAACACAGTCTTACTCTGATATCACCAGGCAGTAAGAATAGGAGTTTCTACTAAATGTACACTTTGTTACCCTCTGATTGGTCTTCTTCAGATTTCTCCCTTCTTTCATTCCCAAAAATGTGCCTCCCGCCAGGAATTACTACTTCACTGTATAAGGAAGCCCATGCATCAATGTAGGGCTACAATATGAATCAGGAGATGCAGAGAATTTTCAGAATAAATGAAGAACAAAATATTGATGTGTGGACACAGTAATGAGACTGAATTGTGCAATGCATCTGAGAGTATTGAGAAACTTAGATTAGGTTCGGTCAGATAAAATCTAGGAAAAAGATTTACAATGAAAGCTGGGCAGTTTTTAGTTTCTTTTTTTTCTTCTTGTTTTTAAAAAATGGTAGCTCTCTTGAGTTCTTTTTCCAGAAAATTTTAGAACTTTGGAAGGAAAAGGACTAGTTTCTTAAATCTACTTTAAAAAGAAACAGAAACAGTGCCTCTCTTTTTTTTTAGTCAGTAATCACAGAACTCATCCCAAATTCATAAAACACAGGATCAAGTGTTGTTTCTAACAACAAAAAGTAATTCAAGTATTTCACCTTCCACAGCAATCCTCTCACCATTCAAGAAATGAGGGTATGTTTTCAGGTGAATATGGAAATTTTATAATGTCAGAAATTTTGAAGGTATCTTCCTGTTTCTCCTTTGGGAACTTCAAGTTTAATATACATTACCCCAAATAAAAATATTAGCACTAGTTATTCCACGTACTTTTTTTTAAGAGACTCACCTGGGAAGTGGTAGCTGTGCTCCACTCTTACGGATGTTTATTTATAGGAAGTGGAAGAGCTCAGTCATGATGCTGCCATGAAGCTGCATTTATTGCATCCTTCTAGGGGCAAGGAAATGGGGTCAAATGTCCTCAAGCAGAGCTATGCATTGAACCTGAACCTGGACCCAGCCCTATAAACCCTTGAATTCTGCCCAAGGGTTTGACAGCCTGTAATAACAAAGTATTGAAGCAGAATGATGGTCAAGCTGTTTTCCAGTGGTAGCTTTAGTAGCTTTTTTTTTTTTCCTCAAAAAAATGTATCTCTTTTCTTTTAGGTTGTTTTTTTCTACCTTTTCAGATCTGAAGTTATTTTCTTTCTGTACCTAGTCATATACCTTTTTTTTTTTTTTTTCTCTCTCTCTCTTTGATTAATTTGGGGAACTAAAATAAACAAATTGCAACTCTATTATTTTCATAGCCCACTCATAATCTATAACATCTGTATAATTGTTATCAAGTCTTTTGTGGGCCTCACAGTTGAGACAACTCCAGGAAAGACTGGAGGAAGGAGAAGGCAAAGTCTATGTGGAATTTACGGCTGAATCCATCAATGCACAAGGGTGGCACGGAGCATCTCCCCAGGGTATGTCACTTGGGATAGGAGTGATAGGCAACAGAAACCCAAACTGAATAGGGATAAAGCTGATGCTTTGACAGCAGGAAAGAGATAAAGGACACAGGATGACCTGTCTGTGCTCAGTCTAGGTAGGATGAAAAGAAGCTCCTCCATGGATGCCAAAGGCCTGACTCTCGGTAGTCAAGACAGTTTCTAGATAAGGGTGTGTAGTTTTATTGTCAATCACATATAAAATAGGACTTCAGAGAAGTAGTCTAGCATCTATGAAGAGGCTGCACTATTCAAGAATAATATGTGATATGTTTTACTGGTTTGGATGCTTTGGGGTACTGCTGTAACTCAATTCCCCTCCTGTTTTTATGTAACATTTACTGGCTGCTTTCCCTTTTTCAACAGCAGAACGACTCATATGAGAAAGCCAGCCAATTTTTCTCTATTAAAAGAGAATTGGGATTGTAAGAACCATAAAATTCTGTAAAATATTCAGCCAAAGTGTCTCTCAGTAATCAGTTAAAAATTGTGCTCTCATTAAGAAAAGGTATATCTTCAGTTCAAAGGAGACGAAGCACAGTATAGTAGTATGCCTTCAGGAGATGTAGAAGTGCTAAATTAGACTGTATTGTGATATTAATATAATGTTTATATTACACATCTATGCTGCAGTAAGTCCTATGAGTTGTCCTTTAAATTGCCTCAGCTACTGTAGCAAAACAAAGTAGTGCATAAACAATTAAGAATTTTTACAGGCTACACTTCCAACAACTGTGGCATTGGTCTCATTACAGTAAACACAGTGAGGGTTGCAGTCTCAATCTGGACAAATTTGCCAGTTAATACCATCACAACTACTTTCTATGTCAGAGAAGATTAAATGGTTATTTGTTTTTATTTCATTTTATTTATTTTATAATTTTATTCTGTTTGGAAGTCAGTGGGAAGATTGTGAGAAGCCCTATCCCATTGTTACACTGCCATTAAGTCGCAGAGGTCTAAGCCGACCCTGGGGAAATTTTAAGAGCCTTGCTGATTCTGCATGCCCAACTGTGTGAACAGAACTTGGGTTTCATGTGGAAAAAAGAATGCTTTTCTCCCATAGCTTTGTGATAATTGACTTCTGGAAAAAGAGGACTTCAACTTTACAAGTTACAAGTCATTTAAGAAAGCTGAAATAAATATACTGAGCAAAATTATTTGTTCCAAACAGCTGTAATCTTGGTTTGTTCTTAAAATACCCACAGTCTAAGTAACTATGCTAGTCATGTATTGAAGCTTTGTGGATTCTGCAAGATATGTTTACGTTTTTAATCATTAAAAAGTCAATATTCACACTGTATGCATCCAAGACATACTGAAATAACGCTGCACTTTCCCTGCTTCATCACAAAAGTCTCTAGACAGGTTAAAAAAATCTTGAAAATATTCAGTGTATTATTTTTTTCTTGGAAAAAATGTATCTCTAGAGGAGGCCATATTGTATTATCTTAAGGCCCTACTTTAATGAGTAGATGTTCAGGATGTTTGCAGCCTACTGGGACTCTGCTTGTTTCTGATCTTACCAAAGTTGGCTTGTTTGGAGCAGCAGGAGATGGTCTCTGCAGAAAGATGTTAAAGTTCATGTTAAAGTTCACTTCTTCACCAAAGAGTGACTTAAAAAATTAAAAAACAAAAAAAAAAAAGAAGAAGAAGGAAAAAAGTTTCTAATTTGTTTTCTTTATAGAATATTTATAGTGGGATAGGTTTGATCTCTTTGCAGAAGAATGTTGTAATATTAAAATCAGAAAGAAAGTGACTTTGCTGGAGGTAGATTTTTTTTTCATTTGCACCTTGCAGGGATCTGACAATTCTTCTTGTTTTTGTCGTTCAAGTTATTACTCTACAGAGACCATGGGTCCAAATTCACCAATTTACAGGCAGTCATCTTTGCAAAATTACCTTTCTGGCATTGTTTTAAGATTTTTCTCAACCAATGGCATAAAAATCAACATAATAGAGAGCACTCAATATTTTGGGGGGGTTGTGTGTATGAGTGTCTGGGAAAGGTCAGGTTTCCATTAGGCAGATCAGTCACCAGTGGAGCAGGAGAAATGTGCTCTGCTCCATTCTTGTCCCACCTCATCGCTCGTTTTTTGTTTGTTTGTTTTTTGTAACAGAGCTGAATAAACTTTTTGAGTATCCACTCTCAATGGAAAATGTGAAAGCCAACAGTATGGGCAGTAGTTAATAACAGGATGGCCAATGGTAGCATCTTTACCATTTTTTTAAAATTATGTATATTTCTGCCTGAAAACAAAAACCTAGCAATCCTACCCAAACACCTCTTCTCAGTTTTTCAGACTAGGTTTATTATGTCTTTCATCTTGACCGTCACATTCTTGAAAATCTCATTTTAAATACTCTCAGGACTATGCCAATATAGACAGCATTCGTCCAGGTGATATGCTATCTCCCAAATTTTTCTTCCTGTGGGCTGCTAAGCCACGATGTCCCTCCGTTGTCACTTTTCTTGTGGTTCAGCTGCAGACTCTTTGCCTGCATCTGTGCTATGAACAATGGACAAAGACTGTTCTGTGTTCCTGACCTCCAATCACATGGCATGGTCTGACTTCACACACTTCATCTAGCTTCTCTCCAAAGAAAACCAGGATGAAAATACCCAAACTGCTCATGGGAAACAGACACAGACATGTGTTGTCTTCTGAATTGTGCCCAGGTATTGTCTAGACAATGATAAATGTCACAAGGCAAAACAGTGGCGGGGAACATGGCAACTATTAAGTATTGGTGTGCTCATGCTCTCACTTGCTCCTTGGTTGTGGTTTTTTATACTATTTACTAAGATAGACAAAATCTCTGGGGCTGGGACCCGCTTTCGTTTTTGTTTGTTTAACAATGTTAGTCCAACAGGTTCTTTATTACTAACATAAGCTCTTTGGAATGACAGAAATAGTATCCTATTACTATAGTACACTTCTGATTTTTCTAGGAAACTTAGCTCATGAAACTAGAGTAAGATGAAATGCAGTTTGTAGTGACTTTTCTCTGCATTTAAAAAAAAAATTAAAAAAATCTTGCTGTAGCTTGAAATAAAAAGACTTGGAGTCTTCTGAGTGAAATTACTAAAAATGTCCATAATATCTTCTGTCCTACTGGAAAACAGAGAATCATTTTTCTTTCTGAGTACTATCGAAAGTGTGGCTGTCCACACAGACTCTGTCAAGAAAGAATATAGATGATCTAAGAGAAAGAAAAGCAAATCAGGAAACTGCCTGCAGAGATAAGAGGGAGGAGGATTTAAAAGGATAGTGATTCCATAAATCAAGGCAACTGGTGACAGCTTTAAAGTAAGGGTCAAAAACATTGCGAGAGGTGTCACTTGGATAAGAAGTTAATCCAAGCTTCCAACTCTCTGCCTTTAGTGCTTGTTCAAGTGGAAGTTAAAGATCCCATGGCATTATTTCAGGATCATAAGAGATTGATATCCTGGCCAAATTCTCTCTTTCAGGATCATCAGACACCTCTGCATCAATATCAATACACACAGATTTATGCGATTGCTATAAACAAAGGAACACATTTGTCTGCATACCATTGCTACAGTTTATTCGACTTGTTTGTGTAGCAGCAAAGAATGTTAAATGGCAGAAGAATTCTGGGTAGTATACGTTGCAAAACCCATCATGATGGGTTTTCAATGAGAACACAGAGAAAAAAAAAATGTTAAAACTCTGTCACAGAGGATTCCAAGCAACCATGAAAACTGGACATCAGAGTATCCCAATACCTACTGACATAAAGAAGAGATTTTACACAAATTTATCTAAAATTCTCTGTCATGAATGGTACATAGAGTTACGTTGCCACATTGTAATAGAAATTCATGTTTTCCATCTCAAAAAGAAAATGGCATTTATGCCATTATCTTAGTAGTCTGAAACTGAAGACCTGAAATGTCAACATTATACTTTAGAGACTCAGATTTTGCATTGCCTTACATAGAGTAGCCTTTACTTACAGGGACATCCTTCAATGTGCGAGCATTTTCTTGCAAATAAATTCAGTTGCTAGGTTTTGAAATTGCAAGTATATGAGAAAATTGACCTGAAGAGGAAGGAAATCGTACTTTTGTTTCAATGAAGCAGAAGTCAAACACACGTGCTACTCCCACAACATATCATCAACAGAATAGGTAGGAGTTCTGAAGTAAAAATGTAGAAAAAAAACCCCAACTCTTTAAACTGATCTGTAGCAAGCCAGCCTGTAGTTTAGGTATAACCCAATCATAATTCATCCTTCCTTAATTTTCATGTAAGTCAGCAGAGTTGCTAAACAGCTTTCATGAGTAAGAAATCTATCCAGTGAGCTATTTTTGAAAGTAGATAAGTGTTTCCATATTACTTTGCTGAAAAAAAGAATAAAGGATACTGTGTTAATAGTGTTTATGTAAATAATTTTAGTAGATGTATACAAACCAGTTAGTGAAGCATGGTCCACAGGAATACGAAACTGAAGGCAGTGCTAATATGATTTAATTTCTGTAATGTTGTCATGAATCTTACCATTTTGCTTTCATTATCCAAATAGAAAATGCAGGGAAAGAAAAGGTCAGGGAAATGACATTTTTCAGTATTAATAGCAGAAAGGAGATTAACTCAAAGGCACTTAAGTGCTGGAAAAAGTGAAAATTTTGAGTCTGATTTTCCTCTTATACCAGTTTTATACCAGTAGAACTAACTCCACAGGATCAGACTGTTGGACAGGTCTCAGGGCACGGTTCCCAGAACGATGATGAAGTGGAAAGGAGTTTCTTTAGGTGGCTGAGTTCCTGTTTAAATTACTATTTGAATGCTAAGATTTTGTTCTAATTGTACTGTAGATTGTCTGCAGTCTTGCATAGAAGCCTTTATTATTTAAATCTAAATATAATAAATATTTTTGAAAGACTTCTTTGGGCTCCAGTAAGTTAATTCTGACATATCCCAATGGAGTGAAAGCAATTCTTTCTAAAGGGAATAATATTGCAGGTGGAAGGAGGAATTTATGTGGCTGCTCTAAGGGAACACACAAGCTGAAGAGGTTACAATAAGGAAAAAAAAATGTGTATACCAATTCGCACAATCCCTGGGCTGGCAACAAGAAGTTTCGCATCTGTGTGAGATAATTTCAGTTTTAAATTGAAACACATGTGTTAGTGAGTTTGAAATAAAATGACAGTATCTTTTTAATAGAAATGGAAATTACAAATGGCAGGAATGGCCGTGACCCTACCGAGCACTATTTTATAATCTATTTATCGAGATAACCATCAGGGAAGGATCAATAACATAAAAACAGTTGAGTTTCTTCCTAGGTAACAAGTAAATTAAGGGGGAAAAAGGCTTCCTGAATGATGCTTCAGTGGTTTCACAGATTATGGTAACTGTCTTTCCTTTGATGGCTAATTTCTGTAGGACACTAAGAGGCTGCTTTTCTAAAAAGGTGTTGAGGTGGCAGAGAGATTTAAACATTTGAAAAGTGTTCAGCTGCCGTCATGACAACTAAATGCAAATTCAGTACTCCAACTAAGCAATCTATGATTTATTACAGTGATGAAACTCTCTCAAATAATTCAACAAGATAGAAGAAAACAGTCAAAAGGATCATTACCAATGCACTGAATGTTTGGACTAATTTGAAAGACAAATTAAGCATATGATACTTAAAAATATGTAAATCCCTACCATTAATAGCACTTTTGAATTATAATGGAAGATTATTCATTTAGACAAGGAACCTTTATATTGCATGCAGATTGTAACAGTTTGCTGTTACATTAGTGTTGTAAAGGATCTTTAAAATAGTCATGGGCAGCACAGCTGGACACAGTAAGCATCACAGCTGCATGTTTGGGAATTTGTTTAAGCTCTTGTATTTGCAATGAGTACCAGAGTGGCTATTGCCACCACACTGATGAATGCATTCCTCAGTGTAAATAAAAACCCCTGTAATTTTTTAAGTGTTATTCTGTGTTATCCAAGAGTTCATGGAACCAAGAGTATAAAAATGTCAGTGAGAGGAAAGAAAGAAAATATTGCTTGTTCTTTCTAAAGAAACAAATTAATTTCTGTAGAAATATTGTATTTAAAAAGTGATTATTCAGGTAAATTACATTTATTTTTTAAAAATTATAGACTGTTGATAAGCTAGAAAAGGTTTAATAAGATGTTTCATGTGTTTGAATAAGTTAAAATTAATAATGATACCCTAAAAACGATTTTATTTGAGACAGAGCCAAAACTGACTTGCTGATCTGAGGTTAATATATTTTGTTTTAAAATGGAAAAAAGAGCTCTTTTGATCAGTGAACAAAGAAATCAATCATTCACAGTTAGCTGCAGATCTCTGAGCACTTTAAGCAAGAACCATAGTTCCTATATTGCAGGTAGGGCAGCAAATTGACTTCTTCGCAACTGCTCTGCCAGTACATGATCAGTGTGGGAACAGAGCTGGAAGACGTTTTGTCTCCCCAGGAGAGTGAGACCATGCTGGCTTAACAAAGCTACTTCCAGTACATCAAGCTGTTTGTTTTCTGTGACAGGGAGCTCTCTGGGGGTTAAGTTACCCAACCATGAATAAACCGCTTGCAGTTTAGAGATCTCCCCATTACGCATTGCAGATCACAGCATGGACTTCAGGCTTCACATTTGAAACTTGGGCTTCAAATCACAGCCTGATGCTCTGTCAGTCTTCTCATGCTGCTGCTTTGTGGTGTTTTGTGCAAACTTGGGTTCTCAGTCATGAAGCAATTATATTTTCAACTTTACACTTGAAATTCTGCCTCCAAGCGTCTGTGTACTCCTGCCTCATATTTGATGGGCACAGGTCACTCCTGCTCTCCCCTGCAGGAGGACACAGGTAGGTGTCCTTAATGGGGCTACTTGTATTTCTAAAAGTTGTTAAGGCTTTGTGTGAGAGAAGGTCACAATCTGCCTCGTTCTTCATCAGGTGAGTGGTAATGGTTGACAGGCAGATAGAAGAGCTGATGTCAGTTGTTTTCATGTTGTCAGGAAAGATGTGGACCAGAGTTTGATTCCTGCCCTGTCTTGGGATCAACTCTGCACTGCTACTTGCACAGGCTCACACTAGCTTTACAATTGAGCTCGGTTCAATTTTTTTTCTTTTTTTTTTTTTCTTTTTTTAATAGCAACAGCATCTTTTGTAAAATTCTATTCTATTCCTCCAGTTCCTGTGTTCTGGGACAGTTTAAGTATACTGGCTGCATTACTAAACTCAAGCTTTGGTCGGCTGGCATTTCAGTCCCTGGGGTGATTTGCTGGGTTACCCTTCTTGAGCCTGTACTTCTACACTGTGGGGACTGAAAAGTGCCAGAACAAATGCAGGAATATGTGCCAGCTCTTGGTACATGCTGAAGAATCCTGAAGAGACAAAAAAATTTGGCAGAAAAAGAAACATTGTTAATAAAGCAAGCCACTAAAATCTGTGTTCAATCATCAGAGCACCACCTCCCCACACTTGCAAGAAAATTTTCAAATGAGAAGGGAAACCAAAAGGCAAATTAAAGTGTCACACAGTGTAGGAACAAAGTAAGCGCTCAGAGGTTTAACTCCTTAGAGCAGAACTCCTCTACTTGAGGCAATTTTGTTTTGTAAGTGTGAAAAAGATCATGCTCGGATGTACGTGTTTTAATTAAAGTATGAGTTAAATGACCATATTTCAGTTAAATCCCCAGACGCCCACTAGATCACGCTTGTGTTGAAGGAATTTTTTAAAAATTGAGGTAGAGGAGACCTATTAATGTTGCTTCTGCTGGTTGCCAGCACAGAATTCTTTCCAAAAGACCATTATCTAGCATTTTGGGTGGGATAGCAGAGTCACTGACAGCTTTAATGAAGACAGATCTTTCTTTTGCTGTGAATAAAGAAATTTTCTCATCCACACTAACATACTGCCTCAGATTCGTGTATATTTGTCTATAGGTCTAATTTGTAACTTCCCACCACACATCACTGAAAAGGATGTTTTGTACTTGGAAATTGCTGCAACAGCATAGGAATGCAAAATAGTCAGCAAGATATGACAGATACAAAGGGCATACTCCATTTTTTCTAGCCTTCCTCCATTTCACAAGAGTGTTCTGGGTGTTTATTGTTTTGTTTTTCATTATTCTTGCCAGGTTAGGTAAGTCAGCTGTTGATTTTAAGGTATGCAGAACACATGGCAACTGGAGACGTGAATATCACACTTCAAACAAAAATATGTACCCTAGTTTTCCATCTCAGTTCTGCAAAACTAGGAACACAGCTTCCGACAATACATCAGTGATCTTGGTTAGACACTTAGTCACATATTCATCCGGGATTAATCAGTGCTGCTCACTGAAGACTGGTACATTTACAGCAACTGAGGATGGAGACTCTCTTCTTAGTCACCGGCAGTGCAACAATTGCTTTCCACTGAAATGCAGTGGGCAGCTGTGAAATGTTTGCCAGGTAGAGCTGAGAAGAGTAAATAAATATGTGTAACACTTCAGCCAGGCAGTACTATAGGCCATGTTAAGTTTCTTGGGATTACTAACGAAAACCATTTCTATCACCCAAGGAGGATCCTGGTAAAATTATAGTGAACTGTCTAGGTGCTCAATGAACTAAACTTTAGCCCTGCAATCAAGGAGAAAAATAAACCATTTTTTGAAGGAGGACTTAGAAATGGGAAACAAATAAATAGAATAATATACAATAAGAAGTTGTTCTTTGCCCAAAGTAGTTCCCAAAACATTTTAAGTCTTCTCCTTAAATTTCTTAGGAAGACAACTGCTTTGGCAACTGGCCACTTCCCAGACACTCTATATTAATTCTCCATTCACAATTTGCAATTTCCAGGGCTGGACTTCAGTAAGGACACATCTAAGTTACAGCTGACCCAGAAATGTGAGCTGCCATTCACTGCACTGAGCTACTCTTGCTCCACTAATCATCTTTATTTTACAGCGACTTCTGCATTTTGCTGAGAGCACAAGTAGGATGAAGGACCACACACAGTTCTTCCTGCTAGAAGGAGACTTAATAGCCTCTTCCTTGTGGTTTGTGACTATTGCACCTCTAAGCCACAAAATGTTACCTTAAATTAGGGTAACACCTCAGCCCAGGCATGCCTAAGCGTAATTAGTTTGTTCAGACTTTCACAGATTATTATTACAGCTATAATTTCCCCCAGGTTATAACAAGTTTACATAAACAGAAATGTTTCCAAACACCTTAGCACAGAAAAATGCAAATTGAACATGATTAAGCTTTCTCCTTGGATGCTTGAATTTGGTTCCCATCCTCACCATTAGATTCAAACAGAGAGTTTCTCCATGCTTGGGTTTCCTTTACTCTGAATGTCACTGAATGTCTTCTGTTGTTCGTTTGTGTCTTTTTTTTTTTTTCTTTTTTCAGCTTTCAAACACCAGAAGAACATGTCTGGAAATATCAAGTACTATACAAGGCAGACAGCAAACTCAAATCACATCAAAGATTCCCAGAAAGCCCAATGTTAGGCAAAAAATAAACATATCATGCCTATACTGCTCAAAGATGAGCTTTCAGTTCATAAATATAACAAACAGAGGAGCAAGAACAAATTCTTGGCCAAATTCTATTTTTTTTTTTTCCAAGGATTCTGTAGCCTTGTTGAGTGAAAGCTGAGCTTTTGGCAAATGGAATTAAAAAGAGGAGATAATCCTCACCCCTATAAGCACCCAATGCAACTGTAAAAATCAGAGAGTAAGGGATAAATCTTGTTTTGTTACAAGAACAAGATTGTTCATTTGCTTTATTAAGTTGCCCTGGTATTAAAATAAAAAAAATCTATCTCTGCCTTGATGTGAACAGTTGTCTTCCAAATATGTACTTTGCTTTCCAAAAGCTGCATTGTCTGCTTTTAAATGTTAGCATTTCTCATGCACATGAACGGAAAAGGTTTCATGCAAATGAAACTAAGAACACATGTTGCATTAACAAAAAAATTGTGCTGGCCCATTTTGTAGCCAAAGGGCTCTCTCCACACCTGCTATTACTTCCATCAAAACTAAGACCAGCCTCCCATCAGGTGGCCTGGACAGATTTCTATTTGGAACTGCTGTATGACCAAGCAGCACAAGTCATTAGGCAGCAAAATGCAACACTTCTGGACTGAGTTGGCTGTGAAGCACAAAGCCAAAATCAAGGGTCAGCTGGTCTCCAGGCTATTAGCATGGAGGGCTGTCAGCTACTGTTGTCCACTGCTAACTTACATCAATGCACTATTCACATTCAGCTCTGTTTTCCTGATTCTGTATACTTCAGTGTGGTTAGAATCATAGAATAGTTTGGGTTGAAAGGGACCTTCAGAGGTCATCTAGTCCAAACCCACTGCAATGAACAGGGACATCTTCAACTAGATCAGGTTGCCAAAAGCCCCATCCAGCCTGGTCTTGGATGTTTCTACAGATAGAACATCTACCACCTCTCTGAGCAACCTGTTCCAGTATCTAACCACCTTCATTTCTTCCTTGTATCTGGTCTAAATCCACCCTCTTTTATTGTAAAGCCATTACCACTCATCCTGTCACTATAGGCTCTACTAAATTTCTGTCTCTATATTTCTTCTAAGTTCCCTTTAATTACTGGAAGGCTGCTGTAGGGTGTCCCCAAAGCCTTCTTTTCTCCAGGCTGAACAACCCCAACTCTTTCAACCTGTCCTCACAGCAGAACTGTTCCAGCCCTCAGATCATTTTTGTGACCTCCTCTGGATCTGCTCTAACAGGTGCTGAGAGCTCCAGAGCTGGATGCAGCACTGCAGGTGCACTCAAAGTGGAAAAATTGTCCCTCTGCAGGGCTATTTAGCACTCTCAAAAGACCAGCATACACAAACAAACAAACAAACAAACAAACAAATATATATATATAATGACAGTGCAGACCTAGATTTTCTAAAATGTGTCTAAATTTAGGAATATACATGAAGACTTTTAAATACTCATTATCTGTTTAAAATCTCATAATGATCAACAGAGATTTCAATAATATGGTTGACAGCAGTTGGAAAGCTGTTCAGCTTCTCTTAGAATGGACACCTATGGCATGATTTATTTGCTGGAATCAAGTGTCATCCAATATGTACTGACATATCAGAGATATCCACATGGGACCTAGCTGACTATGGTGCAGAACAATGGGCAGATGCCAGCTCATATAGAGTGAAAGCTGAAGCCCAGGTCAGCTACTGAAAATATTTTGAATGACAATATATTCTTATGTTTATGCAACTGAATCACTCCTGACGTTTGATCAGCTGTGATCTTTAGCATCTATGGTATTTAATTAATTGATCTCAATGTAGGCATGTGACACCAGTTGAAATGCCCTGAAGAGTGTGAGACTTTTGCACAGGACTTGAAGATACAGCAAAGTACTTACAGGAGAGCTATGTCCTTCTCAAGTGGCAGATGGAGGCCAGGGATCTGACACAAGGTGTGTCAAAGTCCACCAGACATCTAACATGACTAAATCAGGTCCTAGGTCTCCATCAGCTACCATGAGACATCAAACAATATCTTTCACTCACCTGGAGATACTTACATTGTAGACACCTAGTTTGACAGGTACAAGTTCAGAACTGAGTCCTGCAAATGATCCTTCTAACTGTTTTGTTGAAAACATGTTTGCTTTCATTTCACCTTTTAAATTCAAAGTAAAAACTTGTCTATTTTTTTGAGATTCTACAGCACAACATTATCCTGGTCTAAGTCATTGAAGTCATTGCAATGTTAAGGAAACTTTTGTGACTTCCATTCAGAAGATCTATCCATTAGTAATTTTTAAACTGAATTTTTACTTACTCTGGTATATATTTTCCTCTCTTGTTTGTCTGCTTGATGCAAGTAATACAGTGAAATTAGCAAAATTATGGACTAATCATTCAGTGATTTGGAAGTATATTTTTTTTAAATCAGAGAGTCACCAGAACACTAGAATCAATAGAAACCAGAGAAACTCTAAATGTACAGAACATAAAGTACAATGATTTTTTCAGAGGCAAAGGGAAAAGAGGAGAACATCAACACAACCATTCAACATTCTAATTAAAAATGAATGATGGTGAAATGTGGCAGATGACAGCTGACAGATTGCTTATGAAAAAAAAGCAAACACGTTCATGATCACAGCCTGTCTACAGTTAGATGATGGACCTCATACACAGAGATATGAATTATGCCTAACAAAAGAACAAGATCTGGAAAGAAATGAAGTAGAATGTTCTGTTGCTCGTCTCCAATGTGATGAAGAAGGCTAATATAACAGTTTTGTTGAATGAGTCATCAACAGTGGAAAGACAGATCTAAAGGCATGAACCTTTGCTCAGGATTTAATAGTGTCAATAGCTACAAGTCAGAATGGTCTGAAATCACTTTGCGTGATTACAAGAATGAATTTGTCGTAAGTTTAAATTATTCTAATACTAGTTAATTTATTCAAATATTAGCTATAAACCTACTGTACAGACAAATATTTCCCATGAATTATCTTTGCTGAAGTCCCATCACTTATACCCTGTTCTGTGTTACAGTCTAGTTGCAAAGCGAATGTTGCTGGTAAAGAACAGTATCTGGTTATTTTACTATATAGATGCTCTGAGTTATTCTACTTGCATTAAATGTTGTTTACTGCAACAAATTCAGCTTTATTGTAATAATTTTCTACATGTTTTAGCAGCAGCTAGTTTTATGTCCATCATATGAAAATTAACATGAAATTATAGGTGGCAAGAAAATAATAATAATAATAATAATAATAATAATAATAATAATAATAATAATAATAATAATAATAATAATAAAGTTCTCAACTCTTTAAATGAAACAGTGTTTGGCACAGAAAGCCTGTTGATGCTGCACATCCCATACAAAGCTTCTCCAAGTCCCATATGTTTGATCCCATTATGCTTGATGTATTGTTCTGTTTATATTAGATTGGGTTATATGGAGTTTCATCCATGTATCAGATAAAGAAATTAAGCTTGACTAGACAGAAAACAGTTATCCAAACTCTAGTCATCACTATTGACTGAAAAATGTCTCCAAGTGAAAAGAACAGAATGGTTGTTGTCGGCAAGTGAAACATGAAGTTATTAGGTTGGCTTGCTCTGCTAGGTTTCAGAGGACCATGTGAAACAATCTTAATCTAAGGAAAACTAGCCCTAGTCAGTGAAATTTCTTATCCAGTGACTGATTAGGAGCACTGTTTGACTCTAGGGATGTATAGTAAGATGATGATGTGAGTGTGCACAGGTCTCCAAGTCTTTCAGGTGTCAGTATTCATTAGCCTTACTTGCTTCTTTGTGAATTGAAAACATTTAATATTAAATTAAATCAACTGAAGATTTCTAGAGCCTCCACACTCAGGAAAAACTCATGGAAAATTTGTCTTCTTTTATGTTTTAAAGACTCCTACATCATTGTTCAGGTTACAGGAATGCTAATGAGTATCACTATAAGCATACACACTACTATCTGTAGTCTGACAGCTGCATCAGGATTATTTAACAGGCTGTACTCAATGGACAGTATTGTAATGGAGGACTTGAATCACCTTCTAGACATGTCACTGCATAGAGGGAGTCTAGACTGCAGCATTTACAGAATTCCACTTTGTATATGAAGACATCAAAATAAAACTTGTTACCTCTAGTCTGAATTCAGGCACTCTCATCTCTAAAGAAAACTTCTCACACTTGATGGTCTCAAAAACTACTAATTTTTTTCATTCATGGCACAGAATACTCAAGTACTTATTTTACTGTATGTGAATCTTTGTGTGAAGATACATAGTTTTAGTATTCTGTATGGAGACAGTGATCTACTGTGCGTGACTGGGTTGCCGATGCTTAATATTTTAAAATCTGACCTGAATGTAGAGAGAAACACAGAACTGTAAGACCCACCAGGACATACTAAAAGTAAGTTATTCTCATTGATAGAAGAGAAACTGTATCAATGCTATTGTGTAAAATATTTAGATAAAAATAGACTCTAAGTGCAGAAAAGAAAAAAATCAAGCTGTTACAGTTAAATGACTTATACATAGTTTTCAATTAATGTGACCTTTATAGGGCTTAATAGTTCTGGCAGTTCTCATTAACTTGTGTAACATTTTGTTCTTGCAACAGAGTATTCATGCTACCACCTGAAGAGGCATTACCATTTTTATTCCAAACATTTAAATAACCTCTGTAATGGGTCATTTGTTAGCTCACTGCTCAGATAGCAGCCTGTTCCATGCTCTAGTTATAATGAGCAAGGATTTATTTTCCAAGCTTTTACTGGGCCTTTGCTGTGTACAAACCTTGTGACGAACATGGTGTCAGAGACGTGCACTTTGCAAACTACCCATGACAAATATACTTGATCACATCATGTGGGAAAAAAAGAGATTTTGTTGCTTTTAGAATTATTTTGTTCGACTAAGGGTTTAGCTTTCAGTAAAGGAGGAATGTGTTTTGTCTGTTACTGCTTCTTTGTAAAGAAAAATTCAGCTGTTTCAGAACATTTAATTTTTCATTTAAGCCTGCTTTTTGCATTCTTGAAGAACTGCCAAATGGACATCCTGGAGCCTGAAATACTCTATTTATCCACAATGCATACAAAAGATTCAGAGGCCTCTCCAGCCACATGTCTCAGACTTAAGCTCTCCTTCCCTTTGAATGTGCCCATGCTGAAACGGAAATGTATGACCACTTTTTGGACTTACTGGAATGATTTTGGGTGTCAATGGTAGAGTATCTGTGGTATCTTAACACCAGGCCCCTGAGGTTTTACTCAGTTTGTTAGGCTTACTTATGTGAATTTGAAGACAAATTGGCTTCATTGATGCTATTATTTGAACTATTTAATTTAGGATGTGCATTGTTGTATCTAAATTGGTATTTCAGAGAAAAATTTCCATGACCCATTATAGTGTCTGCCACAACAGTATTAGACTATAAGATTTTCATAGTTTTTAAGCATTTTTTTAAAAAAAAACAGAGACACAAAGGGAGCACAAGATGTGAATTCTACTAAACATAGAACCCAAAATATCAGCTAGATGGGTAATGATTGCTCTCAGACAGAAGAAGATAAGTTCCTTGAATCTTCTCAATTTCAAAGATCTTTTATCCAAACCCATTTTTTTTCTATATATGGAACTGTGAAAGTCCTCCTAAAGTCTCTGAGTAGCTAAAGGTTTTATTAATTATGAAGAAGATGAAACAGCTTAGCCACATACATTCAAATTCCTGAGTATTGCTCAAAGTTCTACCCATGTTCTGAAACCGTTGTAGCAAAAAAATTGTACCATTGGCCAACCTGATGAAAGAAAAGGATTATGAAATTTTTCCACATGGATGCTGTGAAGAGATAGGAATATTTCTAAACGGTTCTATAAATGAAGTGTATTATCAATGCCCTTAATGGTCACTTCTGCTTCTAACAGTAAAAGCACATCTAGTTAAATACATTAAGCAGAAAAAAAAGTCTTTAGCCTGTAAGATAATATTGTTCAGTCACTGAACCTTTCCTCTGAGGCTTGTAAAGTGCTTGAGGCATATTAAGACCCTTAACCTTTTCCACTGATGGTTATATGAGCATTGTCTTAAGTGATTAAGGATCACAATGATGCAGGGAAATGGACAAATAGCATCTGACAGACTGGAAGAGAAAAAGTCTGGGTTGGACGAAGTTTCTTATCACAAAGCTCGCAGCCCTTGTCTGAACACAGACATTGCGTGCCAAGCATCATATTCTAAAAGAGTTCTGCTTTAGAAGTGTCCTAGTCAAGTAATGCATTATATTCTTGTCTTTCTTTTTTTTTTTTTTTTTTTTCCATTTCCAAGTGGTTATTACACACTTGATACTCAATCTGGCTTATGGAGAAAGACAAAACAAGACCAAATCAATTGAGAAAGAAACTTCCCTAATTTTCCTCTCCTTTCAGACACAGGTAACCTGGCTGGGATGTTACCTTGCAGAGCAGGTCTGCATTTGCAAGGAAATACACTGAGACAATACATGTGATGTGCCTTTTTCTTTATTCAAGACATCTTCAGTCCCACATTGTACTAGGCAGCCTATTGAACATTGCATTGAATATTAGACATTATGGACATTCACAACCTATTTATCCTGCAGTAGCCAAAATTTTGGTCTGTGTCACACCAATGTAAATAAGATTTTTGTCACAATTTATAGCAAGATAGCAAAGGACAAAATTGTTCATGTTGATTAGAAATTCTGTTAGTGGCTGAAAGAAGGCCTAGAAATAAAACCACTTTTTGATTCAAAAAGCAAGACAGTAATGATGTGTTAGACACTCAAATGAATTATAACTGCAATCAAACTAGAGCATTTTTTGTTATTGCTGTTTGTTTTGTTTTGTTTTGATTTTTTTTTTTTTTAGATAACTTGTATTTTATTTTAATATTTCCTATCAGAACTTTTGTGAGAAAGCAGAACATGCAACTGTGGATTTGAACATGCTTGAATAACAGAACAGGTTCTACTCAAGAAGTCTTTTATAGGAAATATTTTAATACATTAGACTTTAAGCTCATTTAAATGGATGTGTGGAATTTTGTTTATTTTTTTGTGAGTAATAAAAATAGAGGTGGATGATGATTTCAGACCTGTATCAATGCAGGAATTCAAAGCAGTTGTCTTCTGTGTAAATCCTCTGAAAGAAGTAGATGACCACCAACGCCAAGGCTTTGGGGCTAGATTAAGGTGACGATCAAAGCTGCTTCCTGCATTTGTGAAACTTTGTGGTAATTTCAATGAAGATAAGAGGACCTGCGGGCCTATCAGTTTCCATGAATAAAAATCAATTATTTGAAATATTAGGCAAGTCAGATAAAATATATGCTGTAGACCCTTTGGAAAAGGCCAGGCTATGAGCAACCTAATCCAGTTGAAGATGTCTTTGCTCATTGCAGGGGGGGGTGGACTAGACGGCCTTTGAAGGTCCCTTCCAACCCAAACTATTCTATGATTCTATGGTTCTGTGAAAATGTAGTGAGTATTAATGCTATGTAAGAACTGAGTATCTGGCAGCAACATGGGAAATATTCATGTGTTTCTTTCATCAACCAGGTTACAATTCAGTCATTGTGCCAAAATTAAGGTTCAATTCATAAACTATGGAAACCAGTTTAAATAAAGTAATTTAAACTCTGTTGTTTAAATCCTCGTCAACACTTAAAATTATAAATTCTCAGTTGTGGTATGTTTGTTTCTGAGTGCATATGTAGTCATGGCTACACAATGTAATATTCACATGGATTCTTGGGAATCAGGCATCAATAACAGATTCCTCCATCCCTATCACCTTGCACTGACATCCCAGGCTGGGACTGACTCTGATCCTCCTCCCTGATTTGGATTCTGAACCCCACCTGCAGGTCAATGTCTCAGACTGGCTTCATCCCCATCCCCGTTCCCATCCCCATGGAGGTGTCTGATGCCCAGGGATAGGGCTACCTCTGCTGTCCCCTCACCTGCCCTATTACTGATTGAGGGGGACTGGCCCTGGCTGAGATGTTCTGCCCTGCCACCCTGAGAGAACTCCTCATCTTCTCTGTCCCATAGGAAGCAACAGGCCCTCAGTACTCCATGACACACCCAGTTTCCTAAGTAATGCTTTCCCGATCTGCAATCTCTTGGTTTTGTTGAACTTCTTTTCATGGAAATATTTGTTGATCACTTTTTGAAGCATTTTTCTCACCATCTCTAAGAAGGTGACAGGCAGTAATTCTGATGTCATCACTACTGTCACAGCTCATCAGGATTGTAGCATTTGGACTGAATGTAACAGACTAGTTTACCTCTATAAAAAGAGTCATTTTTACTTCCTTAAATCAAGGTAATAGTTGGAATGTTGCAATTGGGACGGACAAATGACATAGACAAAGTTCTTCTTAAGTACAAACAGCAGTCTCCATTTATTGCCACAAATGCTTTTTTATATAGTCTTTACCAGCTCAAGTGTCTTTTTGTTATTCGTTACAGGCTGCAATAGTAACATATCATTGGCTAATTTTGCTATCGTCGATGTTACACTTTTACTCCCTTCTTTCTCATGGTTGTACCTTAATATCTCCGGATACTCCTTTATTCCCTTCTTTCTCATGGGTACAGCTTAATATCTTCAAGCCCAATCTCTGTTCCCATACCCTCCATCAGGGAATCCATGGATTCACCATAGTCCCCCACAGTTGGAATATTATAAAACTGCATTGATGAGATACTTTGATCTTCTGGAAGTCTTTGAGTACCATGAATCAACCATGGCTAAAAAGTCTTTCTGGGTGTGTAAATTGACCCTGGCTAGATGCCAGGTGTCCACCAAAGCTGGTCTGTCATTCATCTTCCTCTGCTGGACAGAGGAGAGACAACGGTACAAATGACTTGTGAGTAAATACAAGAACAGAGGCATCCCTCAGCAATTACTGTCATTGGCAAAACAGACTCAGCTTGGGAAAAAAATAATTTAATTCATTTCCAATTAAATCAGAGTAATGAGAAAATAAAAGCAAATCTTACAACATTTGCCTCCCCCTCTTGCTTCTTCCCAAGCTTAACTTTACTCTCAAGTTCTCTACCTCCCCCTGCTAGAGGTGCAGGGGGATGGGGTGTGGGGGTTGTGATCAGTTCATCATATTGTCTCTGATGTTCCTGACTCCTCAGGTGCAGCATTCCTCACACTCTTCCCCTGCTCCAGAATGGGCTCCCTCCCAGAGGAGACTGTCCTCCGTGAACTTCCTTAGTGTGACTCCTTCCCGCAATCTGCAGTTCTTTCTTCATGAACTGCTCCAGAGTGGGTCCCTCATGGGGTCACAAGTCCTGCCAGCAAACCTCCTCCTGGAGCACCATCCCCCCTCCTTCATGGACCTTGGTGTCTGCAGGGTTGTTTCTCTCACATATTCTCACTTCACTCTTCCAGATGTTGTTGCGCAGCAGTTTTTCCCCCTTCTTAAAAATGTTAGCACAGAGGTGCTACCACCATCACTGATAGACTGAGCCTTGGCCAGTGGTGGGTCATTCTTGGAGGCAGCTGGTATTGGCTCTATCAGACATGGAGGAAGCTTCTAGCAGCTTCTCACAGAAGTCACCACTATAGACCCCTCCTGCCACCAATCCTTGCCATGCAAACACAATACAGGACTCAAACCTGCATGGTAAGAAATTGCTTCTGTTCTTTTTGCACTTAAGTGAAGGGTCTCCAGCAATGATACTTGCCTGCTGCTGATAATTTTTCATTGCAGTGTCTAGACATTTCTTACTCTATGGTGTGTATTCCATGTACCACCTTCTCACATGACATCTGTTTTCCATGTGGCATCCCCACATTCAAGTCGCACTCCTGATTTTGGTTCTCCAACCAGACTTCCTGTGTGCTCTAAGCTCGTGCAGCCCCTGCCTCTATTTACACAGGGTGGACTTTACCTTGTGGAATTAATGTCCTTCATATCTTCACCTACCTATCATCATTTCTCCACCTCCAGACATCTGCCTTTGTTTCCACCCTAGCTTTCCAGCTTCAGCACTTTTCAATACAGAAAGCAGTTCAAGCTCTATTTCAGACAGTGTAGTTCAAAGTCATGAATTGCCAAATAACATCCAGGAGCAATTCCTATTTTTTTTTCAAACGCTAATCAAGCTCTGAATTTAGCAAGAAGGATAATATATATTTTGATCCCCTAATTCCTCCTAAACTATAGACTGTGCCACAAACTTACTTTAAACACTGATTTATTTGGATTTTTTGGTTGAAATACCTAAAGAGTAAAGTTCATAATTATAAAATCAGAAAGACCTACAAAAGAAATTAATACAAATAAGGAAACGATCTTAAAATGTGTCTTATCTTAGCTGTCACATGGGAGGTTATTTCTCAACTAGTGAACAGAGGAGTTGCTGAATGAATTTATTTTTTTTTATTATTTCTGCCTTTCAGTTACATTTGAAGATGTTCTGCTGAATGTTGACAAAGTTTCAACCTTTGTCTTAGGAATTCTTTTATTTCTCTACTGTTTGAGAGCCCTGGGAATAGCATGGCCTTTTTTTCCAGCTGCTTGCTGTCTATCAGAATTCAAAAGGAATGCTCCTAAGCTGATTTGGGAAGGAATCTCTTTAGGTACAGTGGAATCATCAAGTGCTGATTCTTGTATCTTGTTTGCTTTTTCTCTCAGGAAATCAGCTGAATTGCAGTGACAAAAATGAATTATAGTAGTAAACCTACAATGTACCATTCTGTAAGCTACATATCAGGAGATGTTTTTGGCACAAGCAACCCTTTTATCTCTGGTTTACTGGCATATTATAGAGACTATATATAATACATTAATACATTTTTGGGGCTAGGTCACTGTGTCACAGTCCTATTCAGGGGAGCACTTAAGCATCTGTATAATTTGAATCATGTGCTTAAGTCCCACAGGTGCCAATGGAAATTAAGAAACTACTCCAGTGCTGTCTTGAACTGAGATTTATTGTTAAAACATGTTCCTAAAATAAAATATTCTCCTTTATTCTAGTCAAGGCTGGAATAAACAAATAAACTACAATGAAATGCTTGTCATACAGAGTTGTGGTTTTTCTGTTTGTTTGAGCATTTTTTTTTGTTAATATGCTTTTTTTAGAATACCTTAGATTTTCTGATTCATTAAATGTATTTGTCTGCAATTGTGCAAATATTAAAATTTACTTGAAAGCTCTGAGATACATAACTGTAGAAGTCTTTACAGAGATGGATTTTACAAACTTTCATTGAAATATTCCCACATTCACTTCTGAAGCACAATGATTATTAACATATAGCTAAAGCACTTCAATTATTGTCACCCTGCAAAGACAAAACAGCTGTATACTTATGCACCCTAACAGAGTAGCTAATGTCTTTAAGTCAGACAATCTTCATTACCTTGCACAACCTCTTGCCACTCCTCTTTGCTTTAAAAACTGAGGCTTTTGTAGTTCACCCCTAGTCCATGCTCAAGTTTGTCTCCAAACTTCTCTATCTCCACTGTAAAATTGACTTGTGATGGCAGCCCAGCCCATCTGCTGTTAGAGGTCAGGCCAGAAGGTATGTCCAGCTCTACTTTCCTTTCCAAACTGTCTCCTTTCATAGTGTGCAGGACACCTTCAGTGCTGCAGGACACGAGCTTAGCAAGAACAAAATCCTGGAAGCAGCAACCCAATAATTCTCTAGTCTTCATAGCTTTCTGTGTTCAGCTTCCTCTTTCTAATAATCTGCCCCCTTCTTCTCAGCTTCTCCACTCTCCCTCCCTTTGTCTTCACCTTTATCCTCTCAGAATTATGGATCTTTACCTACAAAGTCTCCATCAGGGAACTGGTTTTCTTGTTCTCAAGAAAAGAGCAGCACAGGGTTGGGATTATCCTGTCACATCACCTCCCAGTTTTAAACAAAAAACCTTTCAACTACATAAAAATTAAAGGGAAATGAATTATGTTTCCAACCAGAAGCCAGAATTCATTCAAGATTTGTATTGGAGAAATAGGTGGTTCTTATTTAATTTCCTGGCTAACCAGGAGCCTGGGTCTCATTTCAGAGCTGGTAATTTCTAATGTTATTGGAAAAAACAGTCAGCTTGCTGTTCCCAGTCATCTCTATAATATTTTCCAGCACTGGAAATTGTTGACTAGCACAGCCTTTGAACAAAAACATTCACTATGCTAAATTTAGACTACAGTCCTTCAGCAAGTGTGTTTTAAAAGAGCAATTACTAGATCAGTACCAGTTTAACCACCAGCTCGATCAGAGTAAATTTTCTTTAGTAGTCTTTCAGAAAGTGTTCTCTTCTGGAAGAAAAAATACTGATGATTTGTCCAGATGGTAACTTTCATCTTTACATGGGGTCAGTGGTTTAACTAGGAAGAAATTCAGAGGAACAGCAAGAGCATCCTTAGGAAAATCTGTTCTAACATATCAATGAATTAGTTTCAGGAGCTCAGAGGTCTCAGTTCTGCACAGTCTATATGATGTGAACATCGGCTGCCTTGGGTAAAAGCACAGGGAATAGAGAACAGTCAAAACCACAGATGTAGGCCCTAGTCTATGGGACTTAACTGTAGACTGAGTGCTTTAACGGGAAATAGTTCTGAGTAGAGTAGGCATATGCCTTGCCTTTCCACTTGGCCTTGGGATCAGGCACTACTCATTGGAATTGAAAGTTTTCAGAAATATAGTTGTTGACAGCTTATGCACCAGCAAATATACAGATATGCTTTCTGTATAGCCCCAAGAACATGTCTGTAGAAAAGAAGAAATTTGGATATACATCTAAATTGAACTGATTTTTAATGAGCTCCTGGTAGCTCATCACTCATATAAACTTTCCAAATTGTCTGCCAGGGATACCTTGGCTCACTCTCTTAATGACAGAAGAAATTTACATAATCTAAATTACCTTTTACATGCCAAATGTGGAATTGAGTTTCAGACTAAAGATGCCTAGTGTCATTTGTAGTGGCCTAAAGTGCTGATTAAGAAGATGATTGGTAGTGTGCCATACTTGCCAGTTCTGTCTGTTTATCTTGAACACTCAAATGGCTTTAGATGCCAAGGTCTAGGATACTGAACTGAACTTTATGTGTCTCTTTAAGGGTGAATTGAAGTGCTTAGTAAATTCTACTGGTGGTTTTGACTATATTGCAACTAAATACAAAAGGAAATTTAATACCTATCCTGCATGCAAGTGGCTTTCTTGTAAGTATATTAATCTTCATGTAAATGCCATGCCAAGTCTATTTTTTGAAAGTGCCATGACATATGCACTATATGAAGAAAGGAGGCATACTGGATCTTGAACTAACATCACCAAAGGCTGAGAAATAAGTTTGCAGGTGAAAAAGATATATATAGGCAGCCAAGGACTTTTAAGAAAATGAGATAATACCAGTCAATCTAGTGATCACTAATAGTGGTCAATGGTCTGAACTTGATATTAGCTTACTTATTTGTAAGCAGCCCAGGGAACAATTTTAAGCAATCATTTGGAAGTTAAAGAGATGTCTTTGTGGATGTGGCATGAGAGGCAGCACGGAAATGAATATGAATATGTTCTTTCTGAAGTTGAACAACTGACCATATTTTGACAGGTTGGGAAGGAAAGTATTTCCGTACTTGTAAGGTTGAGGTTTGAGTCAGTTCCATTAAACAGAGCTACAAAAAGAAGTCTTTAAAAAAATCATATAGTTTTCTAAAATGCACACATTCCAATCAGGCCTCTTCCATGGGATTTCTGGTATAAAACTGGTGATTATATTGGAATTTCAGAAACAACTTGTAGGGCTCCCAAAACACAGGGAGGGGTCCCTCCCTGGGCTGGAATATTAAGTTGGCTGGAAGAGTTGTTGGCTTTACAAAACATCCAGGACCATATTGTGATCATAATGAGATTTTCTTACTTTTTTTTTTTTTTAAAGATTTACATGAGATCTCTGCAGGGATAGGGGCCACTTATCAGATAACTTACAGAAAAATAACTTGTTTAGTGTGACAGGCTTTCTCTGACATTGCCAGATATATTTCATGAGCACATATAGTCTGGCTTTCAAAAATACAGTTTCTTAAAACATCAGCAGCTGATAACTATGTAAAATGTCATTGTATTATGGGAAATATAGTCATACATTCATTGGAATCATATATGTGTACTCAGATCTATGTTTCAAACAAAAAGAATCAAGTTTCATTTAATGCATTCATTGCATTCATTGAGCTCTGTGGAAAGAATACAAAGTGAAACTAATTCTGACAAGTCAGTCTAATAGAATGAACTCTATCTAGAGTATACTTCATTCCAATTCAGCTGTTAACAACCCCACCCTGCAGCCTCAGGTGCTAATTTTAATATCATGATGAATCTTTGTGGGAAAAAAGACTCCTTGATACTGACGTTGTTTATACGCTGTCAAGCTGTTAATGGTTCAGGTATGGGTTCCTCGCCTCTGCAGTTCTGAGTTATGAAATAATCACTGCAGATTACTGTAACAGTAACAGATTGCATCTTTTAATGTAAATTCTTCTATAGATTGCCAAGCAGGTTCATGTTTAAATGCAATAGATTTAAAAGAAAAAAACTATAGCATATAGGAAGCTAGCATGTTCCCTTAACAAAGTTCCATTTTTCATGTGTACCCAACACCAACAACAGAATTTCCTTGAAATAGATCATTTTTTGCTTTCCATTTAGACACAAGTGGTGTGTCAGCACCAAAGAGTCTCTGCTGCGAGCAAATAAGTCTGTTGGCTGTTGAACAATCAAAAACTCTTTTCGTTTCTCTTTCTAAATGGATCCTTGTGTGTACACTAAAACTGGCTAATTTATATTGGAAAGATATTCATAATTGTACTTTCCTTTCAGTCATTATGATTTGAAAAACCTAGGAACTGAAAATTTCAGGTTTTTCTCCAGAACTTGTTGGAAAATTCAATTAATAGCATTAATTCAGGAGTGATTTATTAATCTCAGATTGTTTTGAAGCATTTCCAGTTCAATAACCACTTTGCTAACTCCAATAAAATGTTGAGTGGATTTTTTTCCCTAGGCACCCTCTCTCTGTAAAAAACAGACAGGATGCAACTTCCATGCTTTCCCTTGGAAAAGGGATTCATCTGGCAGGTTCTAATCCCTGAATCTGCAAAGTCCCAGACTTTTAAGTGGGATAAACTCTTAGATTTACAGTGAGGAATCTGGAGGCACCGAACCTCAGTTTTCAGGATCAGAGTCTGCATTTACTCTGTCTTTCAGTATCTTTCATGATTTCATAGCCTTTGGGGATGGTCTTCCTTGAAGAGAGGTACAACTGTTCAGTGAAATACTTAGTCTTGTCTAATTGCCACCATTGTTGGTTTTAATGAAACTCCCAAGACCTGTTTCCCAATACATCAGGGTATTGTAAATAAGGAGAAAAAACAACCACCACCAAACAAAAAAGAAAGGCAAAAAAAACCCCAAACAAACAAAACATAGAAATGAACACTGCAGAATTTCTGATCCATGCAATACTTTGGAAGTGTGTGATTTTTATCTGATTGGACTAAATCCGTTCTTGCAAGAAAATATAACTCCCTCAAAACTGAACTGTCAGCCTTTTGTCAATGTGAGTTTTCTCTGGTGCCATCTTCAAAAATCATGTTGATTTAGAATGAGAAAGTTGTCTTAACCACTTTATAAAGTTTTTGTTGGGGGTAATAAAAACTAATTTTTCCATCCTCCTGGAAGAAGCCCTCTGTATTCCTGAATGCATCTGGATGCATGTGCATCTAATGGCTCAATATCTTGCGTATACACCTTAATTACAATTTAGGTGGGTGGAATTATTGTACATTCACAATAATGTCTACATATTTATGATTATCCTGTTTCAGATGTGAGGCTATGCAAATCGGTTTAGATACCTTCACAACTAATATATAACCACACAACTCGTGGTGGGCTAATAAATCCATTATTGTCCAGCCACCACCTTGAGTTAGGTAGCAGACAGTAATGACTAAACTATGATAATCACGTATCCCATGTCCTGGTACTGTTGGATATTGGATAAACAACATATGTGTACTGCCATTGCATATTGTGTATTTACCATGTTACAGACCTGAAAATGTGCAGTACTGCAGAAGCAATTGTTTAATTCCTACTGGATCTAATCTCCACACATCCATACATTTTGCTCAAAACAAGGCAAAATATGTATTACCTCCTTAATGGAGGCAGATTATACCTCAGATTGACAGTAGTTCTATTTTCCTTAAGGTTTCATTCCTTTTTTCTCCAAGGTTTTTTAGGCATATAAATTAAACTTTGCTGTCAGACACACCTTCTAAACTAAACACTACCTTATTTTCTTATCACATTTGGAAATCAGTCACTTTTCCACACCTTATTTCTCCTCTACTCTACAGAAATGAACTTGTTATCTCTTAAAAATACATACTGTTTTCAAGGGGTGAGATAAGTATTCCCAGATATATTCATGAAACTCTGTCCAAGCTATTGGGGTTATCTTTAGAACAAATATAGAAAAACTTTTGGTTTGAATCCAAGAACTGTCAATTATCAGCAACTCTGAAAGGTCCAGAAAGAACCACTTGGCCTCTCTCACTTGTGACTTATCTTAATTCATCTTATTGTGTTCTACACTGTAACAATTAGTTTATTTTCCCTCTCTGACCAACAGTCTCTTCAGTTTAACTTTTCTAAATAGCATTTTCTTCTTTTAGCACTTCAAGGAATTCAGTCCTCTTTGAGCTTTTCCTGCTTGCTTTTTTTTCATTGCTACATCAGGCAGAGCACTTGTCATGGCTTAAGATTTCTTTCATTGCTGGGTCCAGCCTTTACTACTGACAAAATGTGAACTTATTCCTCATTAGTACTCATGACAGTCTTCATTGTCTGCTCATTAAGTTTGCAATCATCACACATAAACCTGTGTCCCTGCATGTGCAACTGGAATCCCTGGTCAGAGAAAAATAAAATTATCATTATAACCCTAAACTGATTGTTTTAAAATTTCCATGATGAAATAAATACACCTCTTCAATAGCTGGATGGATTGAAGTAGAGGCCTCGGGAATGTTTCTTCAAACACTTTAGTGCTATGTCCAAGTTCCTGATCACATCTGACAATGAAAGTATAAACACTTGTGCTAGGATTTCTGCAACAGACATCAATAGCTGAGATTGCAAATGTCAATAGACAGAAATAAGCACTTCCAGGGTGTGATACACTTGACCTATTTTTGACATTTATTTTAAGATGTGATGAAATATACCTCTGCTAAGTAACTCTGCTGTGTGCAAAGAGTCTCAAGTGACCAGCTATAGACTAAGTTGTCTAGATTTTGTCAGTTGTACTGCATATTTACTTCCACTCTACGTGAATAATTTGAATCATTAAACTCGAAGCATATAAAGGCAACATCAAATAAACTATGATTTTAAGGCAGGTCCAGAAGAGATCAAGCCATTAGAATTTACCAAGTACAAGTAGGTATCAATAATCCTAATGAATGTAACTGCTGGTATCGGTCCAGTGTAAGATCCAGAGTCTGAACACAAAATCTCACAATGATCAGTCAAGTTGTTAGAAAGTTGATACTTTTTCAACCAGAACAATATATCCTGGATTTATTCAGAAGATCTATTATAGTAAACCTTTGAATAACATCTAATAAACACAGAGTCTTATTTTATTACATTAAAGAAAAAATAATTCCCTACAAGCCTGTTTTTATTTGACACACGGAAGATTCCTTTCACAACTCTATTGACTGGTCTAATGGCAAACAAAATTAATGGTTTGGATGAAAAATTCCTGTCTTCTACTCCCAAACATTGATTTATTTATTTGTATAGAAGTGAAATTATAAGGTCTGACATGAATTTTTATGTGGGCATAAGGCTTTTGCAAATGTCTTCTTGGAGGGTAAGATTCACACAAAAACATTTAAGCCATCAGACCAGACACTGGCCAAGTTTAAATTACATATTAAATGATACTTTGTCATTTTTTTCTAGATCTGATACTGGTAATATGAAACCCAGAGATTGTAACAGATGAACTATTTTTTTTTTATTTATTTCCTTCTTTCTGATCAAACAGGCTTTTCAAATTACAATTCTCATCAAAGCTTGTATGTTAATATGTCCACCTTCAGGTATACAAACATTGAAATATTTTGTTAATTTGAAAAAAAAAAAAAAAGAAGCTTAAAAGTGCTTGTACGCCTCAGTTTAACATGAATCTGGAAGTCTTGCATGAGATGGAATGAAAGTCATGGTTCATTAACTTGGGCTAATAACACCCTGAGAACTAGAAAGTTTTTCTTAACCAATAAACAACTACCTCAATTTGTAAGACGTTCAGGATGGCCATGATCTTTTCATGTAGATTTATATTTCCTATTTAATGTGAGATCAGCTATCCTATTTCCACTAGCAAGGTCTTTAATGTTTCCACTGGGACGTGCTCTTAGAATTTAAGGCCCTAGCTTGCCAATGCTTGAGGGTGTGATCAAAGTCAATTAAAGCTTGGTCAATGTTTGAAGTGTTGGATTGGTTTAAATGGGGTTTGTATCCAACATATTTGAAACAATGACACACACAAAAACGATTCTTTACAGTGATATAAAATAAAAGTTTATTCCCCCAAGATAAATGAGGGTTCAACTGGGTTAAGTGCATCTCTATCAGGCATTTCCTACAAAAATTTGAAGCTAGTAGTATTTTAATGAGCTTTATTTAGTCTTATAAGCACTTTTAATCATGTAGAAAATGTCAAAATCTCAGTATTGAGCATAATGATTGAAAGTGCATTTGTGCAGTATTAAACACAGAACGTGGAGTTGAGGCTTGGTGATTTTTGTGGTTGGTAAGAATTATAATCCCAAAACAGTACATTTATAGCAAAGTTTATGAATGTGTCTCAATATTTCGGCATTCACAATGAAGTTTATAATCTTTAATATCTTCCAGTGGTTTCTTCTGGAAAGATCAGCATAAAAACATTATGCTGTTTCAAGATACAGCAGTACTTTGCAGATAAAGTTATGAATTTGCCCAACAGAGCGTTCTTTCTTCATACACTTACATTACATGGATGAAAAATTCATTTATACTTCACAAGTTTTAGAATTTAAACAGAGCTAACATAGTCATATTCTTTTTTGTTATCATTAATATTTAATGACCTTGGGGCTTTAGTTGTACTGTGCCAGCTAGTATTTCTATTTCAGGAAATATTGTTGTTCAGCATATGAATTTAACTGAACACCCTTTTCATGAAATGGGAATTCTCTGCCTTCAAAAAGATCAGTGGGAACCAAGAAATAATTTCAAAAATAAGGTGATTTTATCTCAGTTTCAGAATATGGACATGAGAATTCAAATGTTATCTTCTGCTTCAGCCAGTTCTAGTCTTTACCAGAGCAAAGCCAACAGAAGAGAGCTTCACTTTGGAAGAGTTTACTTGGTTCATACCAAGTGCTGAAGACAATCTTGTTTAGTAATGTCAACTAATTAATGCCAGAGAATTTTCTTCTTCTACAGAATTCCTGTTCATCATCTTTCTCCATATGTGAAACCTTTCTGAACAGACATTGTGGTAGGCAAGCCAATGTCTATAAAAGCATTACTTATATCAGGAAGGATGTCAGGGAAATGCAAGATAACACTTGCACATCTCATAAATGCCATCTCACATTTAACTCCTTAAACTTTTTACAACATTTATCCTGAAGCACTTTTCAGTTGTTTGTACTTCTTGAGAGTACTTGGTCACCTTCTGCTCATATTTTCAGATTCTGTGATTATTTGATGATGGACTTGTTTAATTGCTGTTTGTAGAGGGTCTGGCTAGGATGGAGTTAACTTTCTTCACAGCAGCTGGTATAGTGGTGTGCTTTACATTTATGGCTAAAATAGTGTTAACATGCTGTTACTAAACAATGCTTTCACAGCATGAAGGCCTTCTCTCCAACCACCCCTCACTAAGGCTGGTGGAGAGTAAAAGATTAGGAGGGGACATAACTGGGACAGTTGATCCAAACTGACCAACAGGATATTCTATACCATATGACATTGTGCTCAGCATTAAATGCTGAGGGAAAGGGAAGGATGCAGGGACATTCATGATTATGGCATTTATCTTCCCAAGCAACTGCCACACATACTGAGACCCTGTTTTTATTCATTTGCCTGCTGATTGGAAGTAGTGAATAAATTTCTCTTTTTATTTTGTTTCCACACACAGCTTTTGCCTTTCTTATTAAACTGTTTTTATCTGAACCTCCAAACTTTCTGTCTTATTTTCTCCCCTGTCCTGTTGAGAAGGAAGAGTGAGAGGGCGTCCGGGTAGGAGTCTCACAGATAGCCAAGGTCAGCCCACCACGCTGTTAATTAGGGGGAGCAAAGTAACTCCCAATTAAGTGGAAGATTCATGCAACAAAATGACCTTGCTGATGTCAGCGCAGTCACAGGCTGTGTTCGCTGTGACCGACTGGTTTAACTTGCTGATAATTGTGTTTTTCCAAGACAGAGTAAAGAATATAGTCTCTCTGGTAAGGTACATATTGCCAGGCAGATTCCCACAAGAAGCAGTGGCTGTTAGAGTAAGGGGAAGAATCTGTTGTAGAAGTGATTTTGATGAGGGACAGAGATGGACTGCACAAGCAGAAGCAGCAGACAGGGGCTATAGTTCCTGGGAGCCGTAGACTCAAACCATTATTACTGTGCCCTATCTCAAGGCCTCCCATTGAGAAGAAAAGAAAAACTAGTTTGAGAAGCAATGACATATCTGGAAAAAAATTTCTGTTGCTGCTATCTGAAGAATAATCCTTCCAGTACCTCCTGCTGCTGCCTACAGGGAACTTGTTGAGTAGTAAAACGAGGTGGCCTAGAGCCTAATACGTTACTAAAAGCCTAGAGAAGAAGACTATATTTTCTTAAAACTATGCCAACACTACGAAACACAACGTGAACAAGTTGCCTCACCTATCAGGTATCGTTCTATTTCCAGACAGAACTATACCATCAAACAAAAATTATCTCTTCTTGTCATAATTAGCTATCAGAGTTAGAACCACACATTTCCTAACCTCATGGTTTTCCCCCAAGATCAGTATTTTCTTCTTCATCTCTGAAAAATCCAGTCTTCCTTGTCTTCTGACATTTTCTCCTTTTCCAGCTGTATATTTATGGCTGTTTCCTTAAGCCGCATGTCACACTGTAAATAAACTATAGTAGCCACTCTCTACAGCACCTCAGAGAAAAGATTACATAGTGAAATAGCTCTTGTTCATGGCAAAAACAATACTAAGCTGAAGCTCTGGTTGCCTTCAGGTAAAATCATTTCCAGAAAAGCACATTAAAGTGTCTACAATCACTTTCCATAGCAACTGAGTGTATCATATTCAGTGATTCATTCAAGCTTCTTGTTACCCTTCCATCCTAACCCATTGCTTAAAAGATAGGCAAAGCTTTGACAATTTCCGCTACTAAGTGAGCGTTATCCAAAGTGTAGAACATAAATCAGGGCAGGATGAATAGTAGATTGTCTCTGTTCAAAATATTATCCTTTCAGCAGTATAGAAGAAGACTCTAAGCCCTGAAGGACCCTTCAGCCATTATCATTGCAAAGACACATAGTTCTTTTGAGGAAACCAGAATAGTTCCATTAACTAGCCGATCTCTGAAGCTGAATCTTTATCAAATTTCTGAAGTTACATAATATCCCTTTCTGCTACTAAAAAAAGAAACATGAATGAAGTTTTTGTGCTTTTCTTGGTGGTTTGACCAATATCCCAGGAAACACAAAGATTGAGTGTGTGTATCATCTGAACTGTGTTCAGGAAACCATCAGCATTTAAGGCCATAGTTTTCCCAAGTTAGTCATGACCCTTTTACTGCCATTAATGAGAAGAAAACTAGATGAGGGATGGCTATGAAGTGGTATAAAGCACAATGAGTTGAATTGTGTATTTTGTAGCTCATATAAGTAAAGGGAGAACAAAAGTGGCTTTAATTTGCTTTGATGCTTTTTATACCCTAGACCCTGCCAGAAAGCTGTTTAGTCAGTAGTGAGTTAGAACCAAGAAGAAGTAGTTTTGTGCAAGGGTAGACTTCATCCAGAGATTTCTTGTCTGGAGCTGCTCTCAGTTTCAGTCAAAAGGAAGTAACACAGTTGTGTTAATGAAGTGTGTGTGTGTGTGTAGATGGGGAAAGTTTTAATTTAAAATATTGCAGTGGATTTAATTTAAAATATTTTTTCAGTAATTTATTTCTAAATTAGGTGGATGAAAACACCTAATAGATTCCATGGAATGTTAATGAAAGCTATCAACACACTGAGGTTTGTGGTAATGTGTAAAGAAGGTAAAATTGAAGTATTCATTATACTACTCATAAAGTGTTTTTTGTACTCGTATTTTAAGGATTCTTAATATAACTCCCTCTGCAATTTTAGGACAATGTCAGTGACTGTTGGCTTGCGTAAAGAACTGCAGTAGAGGCCCAGTCTATCGTCTCTGTAGGCAGGGGAAATCCAGAGGAGTAAATAGATGGGTGAGAGAATCAGAACTTCAGAGTCCAATTTTCAGTAAGGAGCAGAAAATTCAGATCAACTACACAGTTTGCTGAAGTTAATCTTGGCTAATATATAAATTATAAGATCCAGTAAATTACTGTCAGGATAGCAGTATTTTACAGCTCTGTAATATCCCACCGAATTGGTCAGCAGATTTTAGAGTAGCAGACTTTCCAAGAGTGGCATGTTAGGGAATATTAAGCCTGATACTGTAGATCTGTATCTACACTGCAAGTACAACCATGTCCTAAACCTACTGGGCTCCTGAAACAATCCAGAGAACTGATCAGAGATTAAAACACAAGAACTAAATGCAAATTAACATAGGATTTTTTGCCTTTCCTTCTAGCTCTTGAAGAAGCAAAAGGATATAGCAAACATAGCAACAACACAAAGTCAGACAGATGAAAATACCACATCATAAATACATGACAAGAGAGATGTAAAGGTAATTGCTAATATTAATGGTTTTTAGCTGTTATTTGGAGCTCAAGTTTTCTAATCTGTTGTCACTGGCACTGTAAGCCATTGAGAGTTGGTCCATTACACAACTCTCCCCTGAGATACAGGATACTTTCTTTCCCTTATCATTTTGCTTTCAGCAGAACAGGTTATGAAACCCACAACTCCAAGTTATAAAGATAAAGCATTAGGTACAGCGATAAGAGTCTAAACTGATAATAAAGAAGGACAAAACTTCATCAATAAAGGCAGACCTAACTATGTGGAAAATAAATTACCCTTATAACTGACAGTGTCTAAATGCCTGAATTTCTCTCTGTTTTCTGCAGAGAGGGGAGACGGGGAAAAACAGAGTGCTTTGTATGAAAATGTTCAGTTTCTTGCTGTCATATGTAAGAATGCAGGTTGTTAGCTTCTAAAAGTAGTTATTACAGTCAATGGGAAGAAAAATGAAACATCAAAAGAATAAACAATACCACTGCCTAAGCATCACCATGCTTATCTTGTTCTTGGTGAATGACCACAACTCTGAAGGTTTACAAGCATTTTTTTACCAAATTAAATCATGAAAGCTGGTCTGTTCCCTCAAAAAGAAGATTGATTGTCCTGCTCATGATAAGGGATTAGGTAATTTCCTAGATTTGTTCTAGACCTCATTAAATAACAGAAAAGAATGCATTCTACCCTCGTTAAATAATTTGTGGGAATATATGTTGTGCTAGTTGATGACAATGGAGGTTGTTGGTGGTTACAGTTTACCCCTGCACACTAGTTTCTGAACACCAATATAAGTTGACAAACTGATTCATATTTTTTGTTTGTCTTCCAGGCAGGTTTTGAGTGTGGGACAGACTTGATGGCAAAAAGTAAAACAGCTGAAAATTAAAGTAGTTTCAAGATGAACTTCCAATAAACAGTATAAAAACACTGGAGCTGAAACATGATGAAAAAGAATACATAAATGTTGTTCATGGACATATTTCTCTTTCAAGATCTGCCTGAGAAATCTTAGAGGAACTCTGGATTTGAAAGGAGCACAAAACTTTCTCTTACCAACCTGAAACAGTCTGTAAAGAAGAACGACAAGATAACTAAAGAAAGTTTATTTAATTTCCAGGCAAATGCTGCAGCAATAGCAAAGCAAGTTCAGGTCAAGAAAATATGTCCTACTGGCAGAGGTCTAATTTACTTGTATGTTGTTCCTGCAACCTTCTTTGGCAAAAACAGAGGAATCACAGGTCAGAGCTTCTGCCTTCCAGGCAGAGGTCTTGAGTTTATGGCCTGCCCAATAACCTAACTATTGAAAAAGTCAAAAACCCCAAGAGGGACAGCTGAACCCCTCTAGGCATAAGAGATCACTTTTATGGGTTTCCCATGAAACAAGCCAGTTTATATATCTTAAGTGTGACACATCATTTAAGCCTTCAGGATAGATCTATAATAGTTCTCTAAACTAGGCTGAATTTCTTTTTATGTCTTCCTGATGCCTCTCATCATATACACAGATTTTGCTTCCAGTCATGAATATTTTTCCTCCTTCAAGTCAGAAGCACTGACACATGACATGTCTAATAACTGGGAGATTATAATAGATATTTGTTGATTGATCTTCTGCAAAATATTCCCTAAAGATTGACCTGAACCACAGCATATTGCAATCATCTCCTCTCCATCAAATTCCTCCTTCAGACATTTCTGCTATGAATTGTTGGGAAATTCCCAGCTGGTAATGAACATTAGTGATTATGTGTGTAGGTTTATATATATTGTAATTTAGAAATAGTAGTGCTCTCAGAAATGTTTATTTGGCTGTACATATAACTGTGATTATGTTCTCTAATTTCAGCTATTTGAAAGCTTAAGCTGTTTAGAAATCTGGGCTCTTTATAGCCCAGGGAGAAGAAAATGAACATCTCCAGGGTTGATCCACATTGACATAGAAGACGAACATGAGATGGGTGAGAAGAAACATCTTCCTGAAGTAGCCTTTCTTCCATTGTTTACAATGCAAACTAAAGACTACAGTACTGAAGGACCCAGCATGGAAGGCAAAACTGGGTGGGATGAATCGCATTATACCCCTACATGTCAACAGCTCAGATAGTAGCAACTTTATCCTCACTATCTGTTGATAAGAAAGGAAAAATGACTCATTAAACTGAAGTAAAAGGATACTGAAGCAAAAAGAGTAAGCAGTTTCCCAGCATAATATAGAAAACCTCTGAACCAGGGAGTGCAAGTCCCATTTCTTAAGACCTTGGGTACTGTAATCAGGTTTGCCCTGTAATTCCTAATCCTATCACATATTTTATCTTATAAATATGTTGTATATTTTATATTTCCTAATTCTTTATTAAAATTCTATTGTATTTTTTTTTTCAGATATAAACTCAAAAAAGAAGCTGACCATATATCTACATATTAGCATATTACATTGACATCACATCTCATGGAGTACAGTACTGACTCAAGTGGCTTATATTAAAAAAAAAAAAAAAAAAAAAACAAAACACCAAAAACAAAAACACCACAAATTTTTTATAAAGGCAAGTTCAAGACTCCAAAGAACAAAAGACAAATACCAGTGTAACTGTAGATTCCCAAAATGAATAAGTGAAATACCATTTTGACTGGGATTGCTTTGTCTTACAAATGAACTCAGCTGATACATTCCTTATTCCTATTATATCTTCCTGAAAAATATTTCTTCCAATTTAATTATTCCAGCAGAAGGCATTAGTGGCTGCAAAACGAGATGGAGAAAATTGTAGAACCAAATAAGAACTATGGAAGAAGAGTGGAAGAGAGAATTTTTCTAACATAGAAGAAGTTAAATAAAACATTTGAAAGTTTTACAAGTTAAAACTTCATTTGAGGATCTAGTCCAGAGTTAACTGGCACAATTCCACTGAAATCAAAGTAGCTAAGCCAATTTGCATCAGCTGAGGACCTGACCCCATGTCCTTCTGTGAAGTAATATTCTTTCTGTCTTCCAAAAAACATTACTATGAGCATGTGAGATTTTGCAGGTGAATCAGTCTTTTAGTGTACAGTGCTAGTTATGTTATATGAACCTGAAGTATCCTTACCATATTCACTTTTCTTGGTGTTAGTCCATCTGGAGTATCATTTCAGGTAAAGCAGCAAAGCTGAACAGTTGTTGAGTTTTTTTTTTTTTTAGGTTTTCCTAATGTCTTTTGTTGCTGAGTCTCTTAATTTTTGCACATACTTGAGTGTTATAATTTAATTTATTTTTGAAACTGTCTGAATTCATTTCCATCTGTCTAGCCACCTAGGAGTGGTTCCAGCTGTCTTTTATTATCTTCTGCTGCTACTGTTACACTTTGTCCAAAAAGTGGCTGTTTACTGCTGTTAATCCTACACCTCACATCGGCTGTGGCCAAAAGGAGAAGCTCCATCAATTTACCAGCTGAAGAGTTGTCCATAAGTATGTGCCTGGTGGTCCATTGCTGTTTTGGGAAGTATTTTAACCAAAGGTAAGTCAGCACTATAATCATATGAGACTTGTTTACACTTTGGAATACATGTTCTTGTTTCAGCTCTCAGGCAGACAGATTGTATCTACACTGAGTGAAAGTTTAACAACTGATAAACCTTGGCAATAGCACTTTTACCCTGAGTCATGTGTTATAAAGACAGTTATTGACATTTTATTTTGAATCCAAAAGTTTTACTGGCAATGACTAGGTTGTCGAATATTCCATTTGGAACAAGAAAATAAATCCCATATTTTGGACAAGAAAATGGATCAGAGGACACATGTCCACACACGCAAACACACTCGTGCTGTGTCAAAGTCTTTGTTTACCTTCATCTCTCTGCAGGGAGTAGTCTTAAAACACATCCCAAAACCATTCAGTAAATACAGTTAATTAAAACCTTCTTTTTGAGCCAAGGTTTCAAACTATGCTAATTTGTAGTAATATTTATCACACTGAGTTCTCTTCAAGGATGCCAGATGGATATGCTTTAGCACACATGGAACTGCTCAGACAGAATATGTTCTCCAAAAGGTAAGAATTTGACTTTATTCTTGGAGTGGTGAGACAATAGAAGACACAAGCTGTCTTGGAGATAACTGAACTAGTCTGGAAATACACTTCTGAAACAGCACAATAAAGAATAAAGAACACATATGATACAAGGCTGATTAATGAACATCTGGTCTTGGATTGCACAGTTTGTGCTTTCACTCAAATATCTCAAAATGCCATATAAAATCTGAATTTTTACAATATATTTCAGTGCACTGTGTCTGTAATATGTCACATGTACAGATGCTAAGCTGCTCTGGGATTTGTTTGTCAGAGAATCTTTGGAGTTAGACTGCAGTGATGAAATGGAAGTGCAATTGCAATTGGAAAACGTAGGCTGATCACAAAAGTGCAGTTGTATAGTGAGAAAACATTTAATCAAGCCAAATACAGGATTTGAGGGTCATCACAAAGTCACTTGAAAGGGTGTGGAGAAAAACAAACAGTTCTGAGGAACAACTCATGTCATCCCATATACATATAGGATATACAGAACTAGGAGATATATAGGCTAAATCATTCTCTTCTGGCAATAATCACTCTCCATAGATAATGAAAGGAGACTCAGATGGTCAGATCTTCTATAGATGTCTACACAAGAAATCTCTAACAACATGTTAGATGATACGCACAATACATCACTCAATTTCATTACTTGCAACAGGGCCAATGACAGCTACAGTTGGCATATTCATAATTATACATACATAATACATATGTATTTATGGCTGCAACCCTTTTTAATGAATTGCCTTCAAAGAGTAAAACCTTCCTGCTGTCATCTACTGAAAGAGGTTTTCTTTAGCTCAAATTTATTAGGAATGTTCATTGTGAAAACTTGACTTCAAAGCACATGATGAAATATTTACCCTGCGCAATGAAAGCAAGATTTCATTCCTGAGTTCTAGCCCTGAAAGTGTGGTACAAATGATGAAGTCTGAAAGGTGGGGCTTTTTGTCTACCTTTCATCCATGGCAAGACATATGATATTTGTGTCTGCTTTGTCATTTCAAAAGCAGAAATTATTTTTTTTTTCCTGTGGGTGATTTTGCAGTTTTTTGGATGTTGGTATTCGTACTTCCAGAACGCTTCCAGAAAATAGTAAAAAATGTAACTGTGCTGTAACCTTGTTCTACAGCTTTAGTCCAAAGGTATCGTTTGTCCTTTAAATCCTTGAATTTAGATAGAACTGCTGATTAATACTAGAGGAACAAAGTGAGGTGCAAAGTAGTGTGAAACAATATATTTTTTCTCAGGATCTAGAAAAGCAGAACGTAACATCTTAGTTCTTTTTGATTATAGTGGAAGCACAATGTCATAGTATACATAATAATTTAAACAGAAACTTTAGAAGGGTTGGACACTGTAACTACAGAGAAGGATCTGAAGAGGGTCAGATCCAGATAGCAGATGTTCACACCTTGAAGTGCATGTCCTGATGTGTTTGGACTAAATCTGTTCTTCTGAAGAGGTTGCAGAGATTTTCTCTTGATGAAAACCATCATATATTTACCCTTATTCACATAAAATGTTTTCTACAGAAAGCATTCAATCCATTTCTAAAATGTAGTTGACAGTAATTTGGAAATACAAAATTGATTATGAAATTTGAGGTGCCTGGATAATTATTAGATGGACCTAAAAAATGATGGAAGGATTCTGATTCAAAGAGGCATTACACTTAGGATCTAACAGTAAATCTGAAGCCTTATTCTTGTAAGAACTTACTGGTCTATTTAATGACCCTTCTGCTCTCAGCATAACACCATCTCTGGCAGAACAAATTCCTGAGAAGCCAACTCCACTTTTGATTTTGTTCAGAGTGAAAAATGCAGTGGGCTTTTGCTCTTTTTTACCAGCAAGAAAAAAAGAAAATTGTTTCAAGAGAGACCTTCTGAGGTCTAGTGTTGCATTGTACGTCTAATACATATGTAATGACCTTCTGGGACAGAACAATATGTTCTTAGGCATTGTACAAGACTAGGCACATGGTCAACACCCAGCTGAGAATCAGAAAAACAGAAACATCCTGCACTTGCTGCTGTGCTTTGTGCAGGCAATGACACAACATATTTATCAGAAGCTGTAGTGCGAGGAACAGAGCAGAGGTCACTTGCCTGAAAATCACATGGGCTTTCCTCTGTTTTGAGAGCCTGGTAAACAGCAAACCTGCTATAAGTGCAACAATTTTGCTTTCCATACATAGTAATGTCATTGTTCAAATGGCTGGAGAGTTGGGACTGACAAGAGTGAGCAAGGAACTGATTTATCCAGCTGCTAACTGGACTCTGGAAGCACCTTGCTTCTGGAAACCCAGAAAGCTGAAGGGGAAAAGATGGAAAGAGGGTCATGGAACAGACAACGAGCAACAAGATTAAAGTTGAAGAATGGGCAAGCACAAGGAGAAAACCTTTATGACAAACAGAGGAAGGATTTGTTGTGTAAGGGTCTTCAGAACAGGAGTACACTGATTATTTTTTTTTTTTTTCTCTGTTTTCAACTAGAGTCTCAAAAAAAGTTTTAACACTTGGTCAGCAAAAACCTCCTTGTAGAAGTCATTTGTTGTATGACACCCTCTCAGATCATATCCTGAGACAGTGCTATTATACACTTTTAGTGAGAGCAGAAAGAGTAATATTAAAAAGGGGCAAAAATGAAGGTGGAAACATCCAGACTAAAAGATTTTTAATTCTTTGATGTTTTGAAAAAAAGGAAATCAGAAGATCGAAGTGTACTTGCCAGACAAACTCAGAAAACATTAGAATAATTTTATGTAGCCTGACAAAAGTATTGGAAAAAGAGAGATCACATTTTGTTTACCACAAAGCAATATCTATAGCAAAAAGAATGCAATAATACTTCTGTTAACTAAAATGAATTTGGAACACATAGAAACAGAAAACTGAGTGAAGCCAGCAAAAAAATTTTTATAAGTTGTTTTGAAAGACTAGTCTAATTTCCATTTCCTAACCTTTTTTGTTTGTTTGTTTGTTTACTTTAATTAAACATTTGTTGCAATTAATATTTTTAGCTTTTAAAAAAGACACTTTTCACCATTTAAGCAAAACTGATTATACTGACCTGCTGATGCTAAGGATACTTACAGGCAGTCTGGCTTGAAAACAAAGCTCCCACTTTTCACATTTTAGATTGTAAAATGTGTTTCTGTTCTGATGGAGAAGGAAAGCAAGTCAAACTTGGCAAATCTTTTTCAAAGGTGAGAGAAGTGAGGTAGGGAGAGTGGGACATAGAGGAAAAAGAGACATCCAGAGAAGGGCTGCCAACAATGTGTAGGATAAGGTTCTCATCTGGCATGAGAAGAATTGAGACTCACGTTGCTCTTCTGAATCCGGCAGATTGCCCTGAGTGAGGGCCTCTTTGGGTTTGGCATTCCTACCTTAAAATTAAATCCCGAATCCAAGAAGTTTGTTCCACAAAAGTTTTGCCACTTCGAAGTAAGAGGCAGACCAAAATTATTTACTGCCAGAATTTCTGTTTTGGGGATAATCTTTTTAAAGCTGTGTTGAAAATCAAGACTTTAAATGCTAAGGATAGTCAGTACATCTACTTCCTAGCAAAGACAGGTAGACAACAGGGAATAGAGAGTTGTTCAAACATTAGCAATATGACGTGAGACTTCTTCAATAGAGAGGTTTATTTAATATCAGCTGTATAAATTCTCTTCATGACTACTTGGACAAACATCTGCATTTTGTGACAAAAATGTATTTTGCACTCTGAAGTACTTATTTCTCCCCACTAAACCTAAATGGCTAGTTCAGATGAAGGTATGTATCTACGAGGCATTGAAACCTGGTGAGGTGCATCCCGTGCCTAATTACCCTCTACTGCCTGCATAGTCAGTGATGACTCTTCTGAAAGTCATTTTAAAATGAAAACCTAATTTACGTATTCAGAATAACCTTTTGGAGGAGGATAGTCTTTTCTGTGGGTAATACAGATAACCCAGGAAGACTTTTGCTAAGTTAAATTCAGACTTTCAGGAGCTTAAATTTAGATATCTAAAAAAAAAATAAAAATACAAAACTCTGCTCAGGATCAAAACAATACATTCAGTTATTGATGATACCACTTCTACTGTCTGGCTAAAGCTTGTAAATATCTGAAATCCTTTTAGCTAAATGACTGAGAATGATGTTAAAGGCAGAAGGTAAATACTCTTGTTAGCATCCGCAATGACTTTTCAGCAACTTGTACCGTTCACTCAAAATAATCCTCCACAAAACCAATTTAACAGTCCAACAATACCAAGAGGTGTGTAAGACCAACACTAATTTTATATGTAGTTATTCAAATGGAGGAACAGACCAAAAGGTTTATTTCAATGCATAGTCCAGGGCAAATACAGGCCTGACATGCAGAACTTTGTTTTTACTATACAACCATCCTTTCACCTTATATTATTTTACAACATGGGCTCCCAGCTGGAGTTAAATCTTCAATGAAATATGTGTAAATATGTGTTTGTTATAGTCAGAATGTGAAGTAATCCCTGTCACTAAAGCTACACAAAGATTTCTGTGAGAAGCCCTTCAGTTCCCTGTACTTCTCTGTTTTAATTTTTCCATCTGGAATAGCTTGTTTCTTCTCAGTTCGAGTAGTAGTCCAAAATGTTTTTTTCCCTAGCAAATACAACCTTCAAAAATAAGGATGGATGAAAAATTGTGTATTTTCCACTATTAGAGAAGCTTTCTACTGTACTTAAAATACATAATGACTGCAGGAGTTGGATGGTAGACACCTGCAATGTAACAGAAAGGTCACGGACTTGTTGGAAACAAGTGCAAACTGAATTATATATCAAAGCTTTAAGGACATTTATAATCCATTTTGTATGAGCGTCGTAGATTTTGTAGAGTAGTTTATAGGTCACAGAATCACAGAATGATTTGGCTTGGAAGGGGCCTTTGAAGATCACCTAGTCCAACCTCCCTGCCATCACTACATTGAGTTGCTCAAAGCCCTGTTGAACCTGACTTGGAACACTTCCACAGTTTCTTTGGGCAACTATTCCAGTATCCCACCCTCATTGCAAAAAAAGTTTTCCTTATGTCCAATCTAAACTTACTCTCAGTTTAAAACCATTCCCACTTGCTCTGTTACTACAAGCCCTGGTAAAAAGTCTTTCTCCATCTTTCTTATGAGCCTTCTTTATAGTTTGAAAGGCCAAAGTAAGGTCTCCCCATAACCTTCTCTTCTCCAGTCTGAACAACCCCAGCTCTCTCAGCCTTTCTTCATAGTAGAGCTGTTCCATCCCTTTGACCATTTTTATAGTCCTCCTCTGGCCCATCTCCAACAGGTCCATGTGTGTCCTGTGCTGAAGACCCCAGAGCTGGACCAGCACTGCGAGGGGGTCTCACCAGAGCAGAGCAGAGGGGCAGAATCACCTCCCTGACCTGCTGACCACAGTCCTGTGATGCAGCCCAGGACACCATTGGCTTCTGGGCTGCAAGTGCACATTGCCGGCTCATGTCCGATCTCTCATCCACCAGCACCCCCAAGTCCTTCTCGGCAGGACTGCTCTCAATCACTTCATCCCCCAACCTGGATTGATTCTGGGGATTGCTCCAACCAGATGCAGGACCTTATACTTGGCCTTGTTGAACTTCATGTATTTCACATTTCCCCACTCCTCAAGCATGTCAAGGTCAAGTGATAGCAATCAGTCACAATGGGGGATTTCAGACATTGCAGAGCAGTTTCCTTATAATCGAGCTGAGGAACGTAAACATATTTTTTCCTTGTAGCAAACTTGCACTTTCTGCAAGAAGAAACATCATCTTTCTTTGTAGCAAATTTGCATTACCTGCAAGAAGAAAGGCTTCCCCATCATCCTATATGAATCAGGATTTTAGTGTGAATGGAGCAAGCAGAGCATCATGAGGATAGAGCAAAAATAGGGACAAAGCTAGGGGGAAGTTAGTACGCAAACATCACAAGTGATTTTCCCAAACATCTCTCTCCATGTAGAACTGGCTAATGGAAGCACTGAGTCCTTTGGCTGTGGAAAGCAGTATCTGGAACAGCAAGAAGGCAGTTCTACTTATTTTGTCACCATTTCAGTGCTGAATCATAGACACTTCTGTTGTCTCCGTGCTGTTCTTTCTCCAGATTACTGTCCAACATTTTCCTAGTAAACATACTGGAAAACAAAGTAGAATTGGTCCTTTCCTCTACCACTGTACAATACAGTAAAATCAGTGTGAGTCTGATTCAGTGACACACTTGGCTGCAAAATAGCAGTTTAAAAAGAAAAAAAAACGAACTAAAAAGAAGTGATCTTAGCCCTGCTGCTAGAGCTTTGCCAGATGAGTTTGTACTGTTTGTTCCATGTACAGCTTGCTTGCTGAGCAGGAAAAGCTGAATTTAGCACTGTCCTGCAGTGCATTGCCCCTGATAATGTTTGATAGCTGTAGTACTCTTACATTAATCGCAGAAAGAGCATGATGTATAGTGATCTAAGCCACCATGCAGACTAATTACTTGATGAATTAGGGCGTTAGAGTGCAATCTGAGAGAGCCAGACACTTTTCGAGCACTTAGCATTTGTTCCCTATATTGTACAGAGAAAGTGGCTCAATGTCTTCTTTCATCTCCGTCAGATGTGGATAATACTTTTCTGTCCCAAACTGGGGGATTAAAGAGGAGTTTGCTCCTGTTGGAGATGTCCTCAAATATTGTCACAGCAAGAATCAGATGGGTGCCAGGAACAGATTCCTCTGTGCAGTCTTCAACTAGTGTGGAGTAAATGAGGCATAATACTATACAGAAGTAAACAAATGGAAAAAAAAAATCAGTGTCCTCACTCCTGAACTGCTCATCTTGTGCTCTGATGAAAGCAGTTGTACTGCAGGAAATACAGACTCACACAATAGAATAGGTTTGCAATACACTTGTGCAAGAAGGCATGTCATGATCTGGCTTTTAAAGTGTTTCCTGTTTATTTTATACTCCTCAGCAACATTTGTTCATGTTCTTGTTCCTTTCCAAGTTGTGGAAGATATTTGCCTGGAGATGCTGAGTTTTTCACCCCGTAGCAAACAACTAGTAACAAAACCCAAAAATGAATGAAAACTTATCATCTAATAAGCAAGGAGATGCAGTAGAAGATGAACTCTGGATAGTGAGGAAAAGGTGAAATTTGCATACTGATCCTAAGTCTGCCTGAGAAAAAGATACACCATGTCAAAAGGAATTGCATTGCCCAGACCTATGTGACATCCTTCTATATGAAGACTACTCGGATTCCCATGTTTCCTGCTCCTGGGTCTTCAGTTTCCTTATCAATGTTTTTCATAAATACCTTGAAGTAAGAAAACCTAAACTATATCATCCTAATTATTCACAGTTAGAGTCATATATGCATGCTCAGGTGGAATCACATAGACATACATATCCCAGTATAGGCTTTCGTGTTGGGTGCTGGATCTTCTAATCTGAAGAAGTGTAACCCAATTAATACACAAGGTAAGCCCATTTTTACATAGTCTCTATAAACAGAAAAAGGGCTCTATCAATAAAAACATAACAGCATGGAGGAGAGAACTGAAACCCAAAACCTGATGTGTTTTTCTGAAGATTTGAGTGAAGTTGGTGTGTTCATTTAAGTAATTTCCTTTTAAGGCACACAAAAGTACACAAAAAATTTTAAGCAGTTAAGAAGAAAATCAAAATTCTAACAGTACACATATTAGGAAATATCAAAATGCAATTGATTGTCCTGTTGACATGTTAGAGCAGGGACTTGAGACGAACCATGCCATTTCATCCTTTTAACCTCTCTGGTCATGTCTACATCTCAGAGCTCTTTCAATGTAGTATATGCCTCCAGACAGAGATACTTTCTTAGAGTAATTATTTCATGCTACTTAGAACCAAATTTTACTGTGTCTTATTCTATGGAGTAATGAGGTCAAATACAGTGTTCTTCCTACACGTCTTCACTAGTATGAAGAGATTTGTATATTCAGGGAGATCAGGAGCCTGACCTTGCAAAAATAAGAGCATGAGTCAAAAATATAGTGCCAAACATGCATTTCATTCCTGATTTGTTGGCAATGAAGAAAAAAAGAGAACCAGCTGGCTAAGGTTTACAGGTCCTATTGCAAGCCTCATATTTAAATTGCTGGAGTCGTCAATGAGTACAAATGCTCTACAGAACATATTTACTTCTTTTCCTTTCCATGTGCAAATTTCCATGTGTTCAGTTTGCCAATCAAAATTGATGTTTTTCAAATTCTATTACTTCAGTATAATATTTTTTTTTGTTTATTACATTTATTTTCATTCTTTAACTATGATTTTTGTTGTAGCAAGACATTTGAGTTTGATCAAGTTCATGCAGTTATTTTTTTATTCAAAGACATTTTGACCAAAGCCAGAATTCCTTAAAAAAAAAAAAGACACACTTTATGTTTGCTTACAATTTTATCACAGATAAAAGAAAACTAAAGCATTACCTTTTCCCTTCTGTACTTTTCTAAGTCAAAGCTGGAAAAATAGAGAAGAGGGTATAAAACTTAAAAAAAACAAAACAAAACAAAACAACAACAACAAAAAAAAAAAAACAAAAAACAAAATGAAAAAAAGAAGAAAGAAAGGAAGAAAGAAAAGAAGGAAGAAAGGAAGGAAGAAAGAAAGGAAGAAAGGAAGGAAGAAGGGAAGAAAGGAAGAAAGGAAGAAAGGAAGAAAGAAAGAGAAATTAAAATCATCCAGTTACTCAAAATAGATGCAGATACATGCTTCAAAGTTCTCAGTGGATACATCATTTTTGAATTAGCTCTGCTTTTCCTGTAATGTAGGAAAAAAAGGCTTAGTGCCAGGTTATACTTGTATTTGAATTCAAGATATTACCCAGAAATCCAAACCAAGTGTGATTATTGATAGTCTCAGCATGTATAGTGGAAGACAGCTGAGTGATTATGGTTTTGTATATATTATGGTATCTCATCAAGTAGTATGGTACCTCATCAAGTATTATGTGCATTTGTGTGTCATGCTACTTATCTCTGACATGTCAAAAAAACATCTTGAGTGCTTTAGGATGTGAAGCGTGATGTGTGTATTTGTTCTTCAAAGAGCATGCTTTCCTCATTAACATGACAAGCAGTTGCACTTGCATATAGAAGGAGTATAGTGATCTAGGCCAGGTGGAGCTACATGGTTTTACAGATTAATACTTACTGTACTGTACCATTCACATTATCTATAGCAAAAAGTTTGGTCTTCGCAGGAAGGGCAGTGTTAACAGAAACCAGTGTTAAAAGTAATAGCTTCGGAGCATTAACATTTTATCCGTTTGTAAATTAACAGATTAAATGATCTATGGAGGGAATATAGCACATTCACCTGCAGCAAGAGATATAAGGACTGAATTCAAATTGTTACTTATCCATGTGCACTGAAACACCGTAAACTACATGGGGTGTGCAGTCCTGACATGGGGATACTGTTCCAAATGCCTAAACAGTTCAATTAGTTCAGTGGGGATATTCATGTCTAGTATAGAATTCAGATCTCAGGTCAGATGTGTGAGTTTTTCAATACTTGCCATTACAGTGGCTATTGCACATTCAAGATGCAAGAACATCACTGAAAGCTCAGAGACTTCATACAGGAAGATGGCTCTGCAAAAGGCTTTTCATCCTCAGTAAGATCAGTATGAATGCCCTGAAAATCCCCATGATAATGTCATGGCAGATGTGTCGTTCTTAAGATCAACATGTGGCTTCTTGAAGCTTGAAGAAACAGACAGCTGTGATCAATATGAATCCTATCTCTCTTGGAGCATTACAGAAGTTGCAAATAATGTCTTGGAAGAGTATGAATCTGAGATTAAAAGTTTTAAGGAAGGGATCCCTGGTTTAATTTGCTATATCACTGCTTTTCAGTAGAGCCCAAGGTATTGGCCCCATGTCAAGCTCTAAGCAGCAAGTGTACAACCTTTGGTTTTCCATTCACAATCCATCACTACTTTCCCCTAAGCAAAAACCACCCACGATATGTCTTTCCCCTGCCTTACACTAGAATATCTTCATTTCACTGGGATGAAAATGAGCATAAATGAATATTTATGCTCCCATGTCTGTAAATACCTGTGCCAAGTACTATGAACAGAGCAACAACAAGGTGCTGCCAGCAGCTGACCAGTGTTAGCTGCTTATCAGCTGATAGGGTAACTGCCCACAGACTGCATCGTATAAACTGCAGTGCTGATATGAAGAAGAAGAGTGGAGGTGGTATCTGGGACTATAGCTGGGAACCCTTGGTTTAAAGGATAATGGATCTGTTATATAGGCTACTAATCCTGCTCAACAATGATCAAGCATCATGAGTGTAGTTACTCTTAGGAGTGGCCAGTTTCATCTCACGGTCCTCCTTGGTCACTAGAATATAATGTAGAACATCTCTGTCTGTATTCACTGATGATATAGAGGTCAACATAATAGATATAACAGCCATAAAGCTTTCTTTTTTTGGCCTAAAATTGAGAAGCATTTACACAGAGAAGAAAAAAAATAGCTCCTAGTTGAGAAACGGGAACAGATTCCTGTGTTCCCTTTTTGCTATCTTATAGATATGCGAATTTTAGTCTGTGGACCAATGACTTCCCAGGAGCTGATACTGATTAAAAATAATGCCTCCAGCAAAAGAGAATCCAGAAGTCTGTAAACATTTATTTTTGAGTCAAAACCACAGAAATATGAGTAAAAAACAAATAAACAATAAGAAAACCAAGTACAATGGCTGGCAAGCAAGGCAGACTGAATTCCCTGTGGCACACAAACCCACTAACGAGGCTTTTGCAATAGGAAAAGGTGATGCAACAGAAGACTTCTGGAGAGAAACCCAAAGGAGGAAAAGTGCTTCTTGCTTTCTGTGTGCACAAAAACCATGTTGTGCCTTTTTTACCTTCTGTGGATGGAAGAGAAGCCTCCCTGTACCAAGGGTTAGAACAAAACAGGGTTATCAATGCAGAGGGTAAGTGCTGTTCCCAGGGAGCTTTCCCTGTTTTTCTGCAGGACTGAATTATACAAATAAACCTCTTTTAAAGCGACTTCAGTCACAAGAAAAGAGACAGCTAAACACTTCCTATCAACTTTCCACAGATCTTCCCCACTCATTTCCCTCTGATCAAAGATACATTCAACTTTCTCTCCTCTTCCACTGAAAGAAGAGACTGGAAAAGATGCCACTTGCTCAAGTGGCTGTAAATTCCATTGACTCAAAGTCTTTAATGTTGTACTTTATCTGCATGTAAACCTTAAAAGAAGGACAGCTAACTTTCAATGTTCAGGGATAGGCCAGGGACATAGCAACATAGACCCAAGGCAGTCACTTCCAGTGGACATCTAAAGTCTACTAATGACTTATGATGCTCAGAAATAGGCATAAAACATTGTAGTTTTGTATAAGTGGTTGTTTTTTCCTTCCTGAAGATACTGAACAATTGTCATACTCACTGTACATTAGCTAGGTCTGCACAAAACTTATCTGAAGAAGTATATTCAAAACTGGTAGATCTGATATGATGTGTGTCAGGATATTTCTTCAGATTCAATTAAAAAAAAAAAAGGAAAAAAGAAATATTATGCCTAATACTTACAGGCTATAGAGGAAAAAAGCTGTAGGAAAAAAAAAGCATAATAGTATTAAAAAAAATTAGTGTCCTATGTGACAAACTCAGTGTAAAGTCAACCACTCAATACATTTCTCATATATCATTCCTAGTTAAATGTAGTTACACATATACAAAACATATTTTGAATGTTCTATACAGTTTGAAATAGAAACACATTTTGAAATATACAAGCTACAGATGGTTTCTCATCATTTCTGAACAATAGAGCAGCACTAATCAACCTAGCTCAAAGGGTGGTTTTTTAAAAACTCCTGTTCATCTCATGTTTTGATTAGAAATTAATTATCATCCCCATTAGCCACAGCAGTTTGAGACTCTCACACCATATACAAGCTTGTGTTACAGAGATATTTCCTTCAACCTAAACAGAAGATTCAGAAAGAAGAAAAGGAAGAGGCTCTTTGTTTCCTTATTAAGAAATACCTGCTGTATAGGAGACATCTCAGACATCACCTTTGTCTTGTGTTCTTTATGCCCTTTTTCCAACTTCCTCACTTGTGAATATTTTCAGAGAAGTACTACAGTAACCTAAAACTTCATCAAGAGCAATATTCATCATGAGCAAATATAAACCCAAAAGCCATTCACTGGAACCCACTGCTAGTGAAGGATCCAAGGGATTCATGTCCAGGAAGATTGATGGGCTGAGGAAAGTAGGACTGCATGCAGACATATCAAAACCACAGCAGAAGAAGGGGACACTGAGTAGCCCTGAGGACAGTCCTTGTCACAGACCTGCCATACCAGCCACAACAGGCTGCAAACATGTGAACTCCCCTTCTCCTAAATGCAAGCTGAAGGATATCTGATAAATCCCCCTCTGTGCCTAAAGGAATAAAGCATCCTTCACCATGAGTTAAATGATACAGAGAGGCCCCAGAAGAAGGGTGGTTGAAGACAGACTAGCATTTAGACATGTATAATTGAATGCTGCATGGATGCTAGTTACATCATGTCTTGAAGTTACATGATATTATGCTGCTCAATTATCCCATTTTTACCTGGAGGCCCCTTGAGTCTGCTCTCATCTTTCAGCAAATCTTTGTTTTTGTACTTCTTTTACAGTTAATTTCTTCCCCCTTGTTTCTTCTTTCCGAAAACGTGAAAGGAAAGGGGAGAGAGGAAAAAAAAGGCAAAAAATAAAGTATATCTGGAAAATGCATTCACTTATCAATCAAATTTGAGCAGGAAGCCTTCAGAAAGATGGGAAGACTGGGAAGTGAAGATCACCTTTTATGAATCACAGGTTAAACTTAATACGGAGCAGGCAGATAAAAGCTGTGTCTTCTCCATAGTAGTTATGTTTCATGGTGGTAAATGCAGAGAAAAAAGTTCAGGCTGGCTTGGAAAGCTCAGTCACGCTTCTCTACAGAAGTAATGCCTGAGAAACAGGCATTGTGACAAAGCAAATATCCATCCTTCATAACTTCTAGTGTCATAAAGGCAGAAAAATCTTGTTGAAGATCTCAGCTCAACAGAGGTCTTCAGATACTGTTATGCCATACTTTTACAAGGGATGGAAAGCATGATGATAACTCCCTATTACATCTGACATTTGTCCTTCCTGACATGCCCTCATGCTCATTACTGTACATTTTATCCATGTAAGGAAGATGGAAGAAATCAAGACCAAATGGTTGATGCAGCTACTTCTGGATGCACAGATATTTGCTCAAGAGTTGAAAGAACTGAGTATAAAGAATATGGCACATTTCTTCTGTTTCTCTATTGTACCTCAGTCTTGTTTCATTCCAGAATGGCCTGGAAATTCCTTGGATCTTCTCTCAGAGAAGAACCTTTGCTCATGAGAACAGCGTGTTCAGAAACAGAAAAAAACAAAAGCCTAACCTGTTCAAGTTCAGAATAAACTTTTTGGATCCTGTTAGAGAAGGATTTGATCTCAAAAACTAAAATTACATGTGCAGCATAACAGGGTGGCTTTTCTCAGACTATCAAGAAGGAAACATGCTGCATTTAGTACAAAATAACATCTCAGGCCTGAATCACCTTGCCCATGCAGTTCTTCCATCAGTAAATTGAACCTTTTCTTATCACTTTACTGCTCCTAGTAACCGTTTACAGGCAGCATACAAAACTATTGATAAAAAAATGGAACACTTCCTGGAATAAAAATGCATTCTTCCTGAAAACCCCAACTATTTATTGCCTCAGATTCAGCAGGGAGGAATCAAGCTGCAAAAGAATGAGCTGTTCATGCAATGTTTCTCCTTAATATTTTATTGACTAGAATGGAATTCTTCATTTTTCCTTCCCCCTTCCTCGTCACTCAACACAGCTTCTTAGGAGCCAAATCACTCAGTTCAGCAAACTGATACCATCCCTAACACCTCCTTCTTTCTTTTCACACACTTAAACTTTCACTTTCTCAACACTAAAGACAAATAATTTTTTGAATTTTCCTGTAGGTTTTGAGAGTGATGAAACACACTTGCAGTCAGATTTTGTTCCTACAGACTCTTAAATCTTCCAAGTCTTTTCCTTTCGTATATTGACTTTATATTCCGGACTTACAAGCATTTTAACTTAGCTCTCCTGTTTTCATCCAGGTGACCTTCACTGGCTTCTTTGCAGCTCTATAGCTGTATTTACCGTTGATGAAGTCAGATTTCAGGATCAAAGACCAGTTGAGTCAGGAGGCTGCACAGTGGCTTCCATGGAATCTTCTTCTACCATCTTCTTGGTTTTGTAGAAACAAAAGTGCATGTACAACAGAAATTCAAATTCCCTGCATTTCAGGAAAACCATGAGAGTGCAGCTTGTGCCTTCCTGAGTAATTAGGAGATAAGACAGTCTTGTAGTGTCTGCTGAACAACTGATGACTATCACACTTGTTAAGATGATTTTTATCTTTGTTTCCAGGACTACTGTAATAAATAAGCTGGTTCAGTTGTGACAAGGAAGAGGAAAAAGGGAAAAAGAGAATGCTGGGGTGAGTAAAATAAGATTTCTTCACTGACAATTTGTTCACTGCTCTTAACTCTGTAAGGCCTAAAAGAAGACGAAAGGTGTTCTTATTAAGAGTTAGTATGAGTGGCTTTCTTGGCAGAACCAAAGAAAAGAAGTATTAGTGTACCAATCATTAAGATACCTACAGATAGTGAAAAAATAATAAACTGCATTCACTGAAATAGTAATAGATGTTGAAAGAAAGAGCAAGTCATGCTTTTGAACATCATTCTTCAGCTGAAACCGCACTGTCCTTCATCTAACACATGGTTAATGAATCTGATTTGGGAGTAACAATAGCTTTCATGAGAAAATAAATATAAACCAGTGAATTTATATTTTCATATAACAAAAAATTCACAAGATTGAATTTTATCCACTATGAATCTCACTCAGCAATGAAATTCAGGAGCTGGTTTTAAATTGCATGTGACTACAATAAAAGAAAATAATTCTTAGATGGGCTGTTATCTGTATCTCCAACATAGTGGTGCCTGTTGTCATCCTTTTAAGGTAGAGTCTGGAACCCTTTCCTTTGTAAACCTGTTTTTCAGGAGCATGCATCTGCTGTTACACCAAATCAGAGCCCACAATAGATGTAACATTTTTTTCATTTGTGAGAAAGACTTTATCTGATTATATTTTTTTTCATTTTATTATGGGATATGAAATGTCATGGAATCATATTGATTTAGAAATATTATTTTTCCAGTCCATAATTACCACTACCTGTTTTTTGAAGCAAAACTTCAGAGGGTCTCACTCTTAAGATTTATACTACACCTGCAAATTCCCTGACTTGAAGGAAGGTAGGATGACTCAGCTTAGGAGGGAAAAGAAGGTAGCACATGGCTATGAAATTGAATTCTATTGAAATTTTTCCTGAATAAGAGTATGTCTAGCCCTTTGTAAATCTAAGCTGAAGAGACTTTGATGCACTGAATCTCAGACATAATTACTTATAAATATTTGAATCAGAACTATAACTTGTAGTATCCAAACAATCATTTCTAATAAGCAATGTGACAAAACACTAAATTAATACAATAACAGAGGAATTTTATCTTTGTATCCACTAGTAAGCTTTGCATCCATCACTGGGATTTCTATCAAAGACTGATGGCAATAGACTCTCCCTAAGGGATCAGTAGGAACATATCATGACCTTTGCTAATAGCCTTGTATAACAAATATTCTGTATTTTTACCTCACAAGGAACCTCCATTAAATGTTCGTTCTTTCTTCTTTATTTCAAACCTCTCACTCCACCCTTCCTAGCCTACCCACAAGCATATCTTGCACTCATCTTGCATAATGCCAGCAAAATACCCCATGCATTATTCCTGATTGTTAATTCTTATCAAGCACCTTCAGAGTAATCAGAGTTAGGAGACTTTTGAGATCAGTCTACATTTGAGTCAATTTTACCAAATATATTGCAGGAATCATACTAAGCGGGATAACAATGGGACAAATAGAGAGGTAACTCACTAGTAGATTGCATATACTTGCACATTTGACCATCTGGAAGCTTTAACTAGTTTTTTTTAAATGTTTTGCAGACAATTCAAAAGTTCTGAAGAGCACAGCTCATGACTTGTATGGCTGTTAAAAACATTAAGTCTCTGAACTCAGTATTTTACTTCTCCAGGCTACTTACATGACCAAGCAGCAGATCTAATTATATTCTTATGAATGACACCAGGAATCTATGAAAGGAAATTCATTTCATGGCATGTGGCATTGTGTCAGTGAAGTGAAAGGCATTTTTAACAGGGGTATAGCAAAGACGAAGAGCTAGCTGGTGATATGCTTTTTTTTGGTTCAAGTGGAATGCTACATGTGCTGAAATGCTTGTTCTTGGACAAGGAAGAATCAAGGAAATAAAAGAAGATAAAATGGCTGAAAATGAAACTTCTAATAGATTTTTTTCATTTTGATTCCAGTAGAGGTTTTTTCTTCTCAGGAGATCATACTGATTTCTATGACTCTTTTAACATTTTTATAATATGAATTCATCTAGCTAGCTAGCTATCCTAAGTATATCTCACTTGCCTGATACTTTTTCAGTAGAATATTAATATTTTCCTGGTCCTAAGACTGCTTGCTCAAATGCCGCTCGGGTTCACAACACTTGATACTCTAGAAAAACCTTGCTGTGCAGATAGAGTGAAAACTTTCCAGGTCTGTGTCATAAACCTATAATTGTGGGAGAGTTATCTGGCTGTCTTATTCTTCTGCACTTCTTATCTAGATGCAGCAATTTTTTTCTTCCCCATGCTAGAAAAGCTTACTGCCTTCAGCACTATCAGGGTCTTCTCTAGTGGTAACAGCTAAACCCCCAGTATCAGAATCTTCAGTAGAATTTTCAGTTTTGTTTTTCAAGAAAAACTTCAGACTTACTGCTTGTTGTTCAGATTTAGAATAGAACTTCTCCTGAACTGCTGAATTTTCCTGAAGAGCAGATTTTTCAATTTTGGGACTAATTTTGTACAATAATACATCTGTATTAGCATTCTGATCTCACCTATAGAGGAGGTTATGCCTACTTAATATCTAGTAAAATCTTATTTTAGTGTTACAAAACCCAAGTAACCAGTTTTTCTACTTTACTGCAACCATAGGTACATTTCTACCAATTAAGAAAAACTGCTGACTGTTCATAGTGTAACCAAAGGTTGCATGACATAAAACTTGGAAATCATGGCTCCAACTTCCTTGAAAATGGTTTACTTTTGTGTGTGTTTTATCCTCTAAGGTGAAATATTTGTTATTGCTCTTTCAGAACTGAGAGATTAGTTCACCAGTAACAAAGTAATCATGGTGTTTGATGTGTTACTAAAATGTAGATCAGTAATGACTTTATCTCATCAGTACTGTGACATACCAGCAATTATTCTGTCATCATGGATTTGCCACTGCATCTCTAGAAGTAGACTGAACCTAACTTATAACTCAACAGCAATTTCCTTACATTTAAACTATATTTTCTTAGCTATTCAAGGTAAGACCACATGGTCTTGAGTTATGTGCTTATTGAAAAGTGGTCCATGAAAATTTGAATTACTTTTCTGAGCTAGGGATGATTTTGTGATGGACAAGTGATGGACCAACATACTGGAATTTATTACATCTGTCAGCTGAGTTACAATTCTATCAGTCTATATGTTAATCCTTTCAGCATTTCTGGAACTTCTTGCCAAACTGAGCCTATTCTTTGCATTCAGCAGTGATTCAAACCAATATAAATACAAATTAATGTGAAAAAATAGCAAGTCAGATTAAGATAAAGTGAAGCTATTTGACAGTCTTGTTAAACATCACTAAGGTATTTGATGGCAAGAAGCATACTTGGTCTTTTATGGTACTCTGTATCTATAGCCTAAAGAAATATTTAGCTTTATCTTTTGACGTGCCTTCTTTCAACAATAAATACAGAAAGGGTGCTGTTTTAAGTTAACATTTAGCTCAGGATATTTATTGCTAGCCATAGTTATCTATACACCTTCAGCAAAGTTCCCCCTCCAGATAAGGTGCATTTTTTAAACAAAGTGTTGACTATTTGCATTATTTTCTCCAACCCTTCAATTCAGTTTAGGCAGTAGAGAAATTATATCTGAGATTAATTGTTTTGCACACATACAAAGCAAAATGAGAGGAAGACTAAGAATCTGAAGATACATTATATCAGTATGTTTGGGTTTAACTAATTAATTAGTTTAATTCTAATCCTTGAGCTTGCAACTAACCTGTGTCTTCAAGAGAAATCAAATGAATCTTTATTGCATCTTTCAATGCTGAGCCTAACCATTTGTTAGCTAAAATCAAAATAACTGCGGATTCTGTTTAACAGAGGCACAGTCTTCCCCCAGCACCATTATCTAAAATCTGTGTTCCATTAAGTTCTGTAAGGTTTTTCTAAAAAGGATACATATGTGAGCTAAATTTCCTTACAGCTGAGTGAGGGGCACATTTGGAAGTTCATTCCTCCACCAAAGCTCAGCTGCTGCACAATGTCAGCCAGAGCTTAAAACTGCACAACTGTTGCATGCAGCCAGAGCACAGAGGATCACTTGTGGGGCGGAAAAATGGGATGAACATGACACATGGCTCCAATACTGTCTTTTTTGGAAGTGGCATGTGGGCTTATATTCAGTACATCTTTCTGACTTTGCTTAAAAACATTCCATATGAGTCAGTCTTCCATTTAAATATTAATCCCAATTTCCAACCGTTTCATCTCCTGAGCATGACAATAAATATCAATTACCAAACACAGCCATGAATATTTGAAAAAAATAGGCTTCATAAAATGAAACAGCTGTTGTAAATTTAAAGATAAATCATTAATCTCTTGCCTCCAAAATAACAACAGACTCCCAATGGTGTTTAGCACATCTGATAAAGAAAAGAGTCAAGCACTAGGTCCAGGAGCTGGAATGTGTAAGCAATCTTCATCCCATCTGTGGATGCATGCCATAGATGAGTTGACCAAAGTTACAGATGTGATTGACTTGCTACCTAAATTGCTTTCCTTCAGAAACTGATGATTGTGGGATGTAGAGTTGAATGCTGAGAAAGTCCAGATTGGCTAATGGTAATTTCCTGCTGTGCCTTTGACACCGCCTGACTCTAAGTCAACAAAAGGTTCCTTCTATATAGTGAATGTCTACATTTTCATTTGACAATGCTAATTGAATGTTTCCCCCTCAAAATTTGAACACTGACATAAAAGATGCAATTGTGTGTTGACTTTGAATAGTGAAGAGTTAATTAGCATGCAATGGTTCAGGAGAGGTTCAAGTTTCACATGCACAAAAGCTGAAACAACTTTTTTCAACATCCTATTCATTTAACATTAATTTCAGAAAATAACGAGAGGCCATGCAGTAGACCAAGGTGTTATTGTCTTTCAGGTCAGGTTTGTTTGCTGAGAAATAAAGGCTTAATTTGAGCTAAACAGCTAAAACAGTGTCAGCTGTGTTTATCAGTAAATGATGCAAACATCTAGACAACGAACTCATAGATACTCTGACTAGACTGTTTCTACAATACTGGTTGGAAATTAGAAACCTCTAATTAGAAAGGATCACAGAATAAAAAGAGAAGGAAAAAATAATCAAACCATGAAGGTAGCTGATGGCAGAAATCACAAATAACATATTATTTCCATGTGCTAATTACTTCTGTGCTTAAACAACACTGGTCTTGGTGGATTCCTTGTGTTTAGTTATATACTAAACCTGCTACACCCTTCAAAAGCCTCAGTTTTCCCTGGACAGGGAATTCTTTCTGTGCCAAACCATGTGGTGGTTTTATGCTGCAAACAAATGAGAACTGGTGAGATGAACAGCTCATTTTGGGTTATGATCTAAGACAGTATGAACGGTGCTCTCCAGAGGTGTATAGCTGATGTTCCTTCCCATTGCACTGTGTCTTAAAGTGTTTTAATGAGTAGTTCACTAGTGAGTAGTGGAAAATAAATGCTCATCAAGTTAGAAGGTAGAATTTAAAGGATAATCCTTTTCTTCTACTCATCGCAATATTTCAAATAAAGGTTTAAATACAGCAGAACTCCCTCCTTAGGGCAATTAAAGCTCTCGAGTATTGGCCATATAAAAGATCAAGTTCCAATGAGGACACATTTTTCTAAATCCGTCTTGTTAATGAAAGAGCTTCAGGCTTTGTGCATAGTTTTTGTCATGCTTGAAGCAGAATTTAAATTCATGTTTGCTGCCTTTGGTCAGTTTCTTTGTGCTCATAATCCACAAAAGTAGGCCTTATTTTTTCTGTCTTTTTTTCCTCTTTTTTTTTTTCCTCCAGTTATTCCAGTTAAACAGTGTTACACAATCAGGACAAGACAACAAGCGAAAAAAAAAATCTTCAAAATCTCCACTAGCAGGACAAAAATGCCAATTACTTCACTCAGTATCCTTCCTCCAGTTCTTTTAGATTTATACAGATCAGTGTAAGCTACTACATATGAAAGTGACACGGAAGTCAGATTGCATCTCAACAATGAAATGCCAGTCACATTTGACAGATTTAGCTGGCTGAGTTTCAAACCCGATTCACTATATATTGTGAGCTCGGGTCACTTCAAAAGTATGGCCAAATTTAGCAAAAAAAGTTAATATGTTAACTATCAGTTTTAACAACTCCAGAACAAATTGTTCCCTAAAACTCAGTGGTTAGGATAATCCGAAATATGGTTTACTCTCTGTTTGATGTATAGAGAATCCTCTCTGTCTGATGTATAGAGAAGGACTGAATTGAGAAAGAGGAAGAATTCTATAATTTAATAGTTTGAATAGCCAGATCCTAATTTCTTGCTCTTTTGAGTACACAAGTATTTTGAAGAGTAGACCAGGTTTCATGGGAGTTGACAATTTTAAGGAGTCATAGTCTGAAGATTTTGTGGATGAATATTCTCAAACTAGAGCGGGTGGTAAGAAGTAATATTCTAAATCCATTGTTCTGTTTCAAGTATTTAGTATTTGATTCAGGATGATTCAAATCCTAAATAACTCTGGAAAAGTTCAGCAAAATATTTCAGCAAAATAACATGTGGTAGTATTCTCTCTACTCTGTCTGAAATCAGCTTTTTGCATATACTATGCATATGCATACTCAGGGGAAAACCTTGAGGGGAGGGAAAGCTTAAAGAAATAAGTATTGGGTCATTCTTTAAGCATTTTTATTCAGGTACTGAAATTAAAAAAAAAAAAAAAAAACTGGAAAAAAAACTAGATAGTAACTGACACTCCAATAATGAAAGATATTTTGATCCCCAGGAGACACTGAAAGCAAAGTACAAACAAATGTAATAGCTACAACTTCAGAAAAAGCTGAAAATCTAACAGCAAGATTAATTAAGGCAAGAGATAACACAGGTGTGGGGCAGATTAACCTCAGAACAATAAAAATTTGAAGAAAGACGTAAAATGGACAATATTGAAGAAGATTATAGGAATCATTAGACAACTGGAAATGTGGGAGAGAATGTGAACATGGGGAAGTAAAGCTACCAACAGTTGTGGAGAAATCTAGCAGAAGAGATACCAAGAGAATTGATACTTATATTTCTTCAGAGGCATTGAAGTCTGAACTCACGCTAGAATGTCAAGGATAAGAGATCAGAAAAATAACTTCATACTGATCATATGATCTGGAATTGCCTAGAGATAAAAGGGCAAATATGAGCAATCCACTTTAAGTGAGTCATTCATGTCCTGAGGTCATTGAAAGGGAGATGTAAGAAAAGCAAGAGAAAAAAAGAGGGGACTCTACAGGATTTTGATGAATCTCTAAGTAGAAAGAGAAGAAAAGGTTGGGTAGACAAGGATCAGATTAGGTAGAAAGAAAAACTATAAACAAAGTAGGACAAGGAGAAAGCTGAAGTGTGGCTGTGTCACAGACTAGAGTGAGTCAGAAAATATATATTTTTTTTTATAAACCATTAGAAAAAAATATGAAAAACATTGTCTAGGTGGTTTGAGCAAAGTAGGGAGAATGAAATCTGCCTGGGAATAAACCAGAGTCATCTAAAAGAGAGAAAATGTGATTGCTGAGGTCAAATTCACAAAGTTTTGCAGCTGGGTGATTAAATGTCCTTTCAGACTTAACTTGCTGGGTTACGTGTTAGAGATGTAGCTACAACAGAAGGAATAGTTTGAATGAAACACGAGTGCAAAGGTAACATACTCAATGTGGATAGATCATTAAATGCAAAGCCAAAAGAATAAGAAAAGGGCCAAACTCACTCCCTCTTTGAGTGTTTAAAATTTAAACCTCATTATTTCATTATAGTCCATGTCTGGTCCTTGATAGCCCAAGCTAGAAAACAATGCTACCCTTTAAGTGCTCCTGTGTGCAGAAAGATTTTCCTTTAATTCATGCTCACAGGGGCAAAGTCAACAAAAATGCTCCTGTGCTGTTCCCCACTACTTTCTTTGTCAAGCAATTACTATGAAAGGGGTAATATAATAGAAAGGACAAAACAACTACTGTGTCTCTGACTTGAAGAGAACTGTAACTTCAGCTCCTTTAGCTGCTTAAAACATTTCCTAGGCACCCATGCTGTGAGTCAGCCTTGAGCTGGCTGTGCTGACAATTCTGGACATTTTCAAAGCAGTGCAACAGTAGGAGTTTTTCAAAGCCACAACCAGCATTTCTTTATTTAGTTGTGTTTACTCCCGCTACCATGTTTTGGATTAGTTTGGATGTCAAAGTAATTTCATGCACTAAACCTGCAATATATTGAACAGTGAAGTGAGGTAACAGCTGTGTTATATGGTTAACCAGAAATGTAAGATCATTATATTTTGGACAACAAGCTTCCCTTTGAAAAATGTGAATATCCATGAAACCTGCTTAGTTCTTTCTTAAATACTCTCTCCTATTGTCTCCTTCCCTCTGCACCCACTTCTTTAGAAAAAAGTCCAAAACAGCTCTGGTCAGTGCCAAAGCCCTGCGGAACTTAATTTGGACAGGGATTTAAGCCTATACATAGACCCCTACACTAACATTAGCTCCTTATCGAGCAAATTATTAAACTTCCATTCCAAATAACAAATTCTGTGTAGAGTCTAAAACAAACTCTTATTTTAGGGTTTTTATCCACCAATATTTGACAGTGCTTTTCACATTTACTTAGTAAGAAGTGATCTGAAACTCCCAAGACTTGCAAATTTGGGACAGTTTCCATTCAGCACGTATTCAACACCCACTTGAGCATTTTCAATAGGTGAAACTTTTGTTTTCAAACTCCTCTTCAAATAGAAGCTTTCCAGAATATACCCCTGGCCTCAGTATGTAAGAGGAGATATGTAATTATAACCAGTCAACTGACGCATATCCTTCAATTGCTTCCTTTGAACTCTCCTCTGCCAACAAACTACTTGACAACTACTAGAAACCCTTGGTGAGCTGTGAAGATTGCTATGGCAGTTGACTGAGGTTGCGGAAGGTCTTTCAACCCTTTAAAAAAAGCTGAATGTTGCTACCTTGAGGATGAGAGCTAGGAGGTCGAGAGGTACAATCAAGGAGGTAAGAATCGCAGAGTGTTTGTGGAAGACACTCCTGAAGAGTCCTTCTTCCCAGGGGGTTGGGAGGGTCATAGCTGTAGTTACTGGTGATCAGGGAGAGGCTGTTTTCCCTACTAATCAGTAATCCCAGCCCTCATAGCTGTAGTTCCCCTGGGAACTACTTCGAGCTTTGCTTTCCCAACTTGGGCAGAGAGGTCATGGCCTTCCTGGTGCCCCCCAGCACCTTCTTCTGCTCTGCACAGCTGCCAGCTGAATGACCTGGAGTCATTGCTGGATGGTCACTGAAGCACAGATCTCATCATTACGATGGCACCACGACATTGCAAAACAAGGTTTAAGTGCTAAGGCAATGCCATAAACACAACTACATTTTGTGAAGTTTTTTTTCATATATTTTATCATCCTCCAACTTCCTTGGATATTTCTGATGTTTTGAAAACAAATAACAAATATGCACCTAAGGATTCCTGTGCCATGCACTGAGGGGTGTCAGAGATACTGCTTAGCTGTAGCTATCTGGTATTCATTGCAACACAGCAGAGGCACTGCTGTTTGTTTTTAAATATTAGAGGAGACACTTTGACTATCATTTCACCAGATAAACATTTGGCCTTGTTTTGTACTGATAGAAGAGTTTCCTTGATGCAAAAGCAGATTATGTAGCAGTACTCAAAGGGCCCAGGAGGTGATAATGATTTAAAGTATCTGCCATAAACAATCACTTAGCCACAGCCAGGGGCAAGGGAGAAGAAAACATTAGCAAAGTGAGAAGTGTCAGATTCCATCCTGGCAGGGGGTGGGAAAGCGATAACATCCTCTAGGCCACAGTGTCTGCCCATAAACACCCCCTTTGAATCGGTCAAGTAAGCACAGAGTTGTGCTGTCCACCTTTGGCATGGCTTCAATAAATCAGAATTACAGAAAGACGCTTGACAGGCTTTTAAAGTCGATGGGGAGCACTATGCTGAGGGAGAAGATGTTTTCCCCAAACTGTAAGATTTGGACTTTCCAAAAAAGATAAACAAACAAATCAAAGAGCCCCTTTCATGGATTTGGATCAAAAATTAAAATCTTCAGCTTTTAGTACCAATAAATAAATATGAGTTAGGACACTGAAAATGTTCTGAAACTGTCAGAAGTATGTATTTTGATTACAATGTTATTTTATCATATTCTGTTTTACTTAAAAGCTGATTTTAGAGCCCAGATGTTATTTGTTCTAAAATTGATATTTTTCTTTTATTTATTTATTTATTTATTTATTTATTTATTTATTTATTTTCACTTGCAGAATGTTAAAAAAAAAATTATGAGAGCTGTTTCCTCAAATACAAATTAGGTAAATTTATGAAAAATTACATTTTCCTTATATGTATTCTGCATTTGTAAGAAAAAGCCATAACTGTCATTTAGAAGTCCTTGACCAGATTCACTGCCCATATGTGTAGACACCTCCAATAGCTCTGGTTAACTCCTCCAATGCAGGTAAGGGACTCTGTGATGTGTGTGACACAGGAGGTCAGGTAGGGACATACAGTGGCTAATTCCACTTGGATGGCAGCAGTAGGAAGAGAGGTGGTAGCTGACCTCCTGGCACAAAGTTAGCCTTTTATGTTTTTTTGGAATAAGCTTAAAGTAGCAAAGTGACCAGCACGGTGAATAAACCAGCAGCACAAACTGTATCAGTGTTTTACCTCATATGGTTGTAGCATTTTTGATCATGCATTAAGAATTTTATAAATAGATTTATTGTCTCATAAATGCATAGGCTGTGTCCTTTGAATCAAACAGCTTTGAGTGCCCCCATTGGAAAAAAAATATAATTAAATATGTTTATTTTACCATCTGATTGTAACTATTTCAATTAGTTACAATTGGACTAAACTTGTTAGAAGGGAAATATTCCATAGACATTTAATTTCTCAGGCAGATGAATGAGAATTGATGGATTTAATGCAGTTTTGAGGTTTTTCTCCACTGAAGACAGGAAAAGCAAAGCACTGCCAAGTAAATTAATAGGCAGGAAGTTACTGTAGATATATCTGCTTTGATTATCAATGCGGAAGAGTAGCATGAAAGCTAGATGAGATTGTCTTTTTCTTCAGGGATTCCTGTACATCGAGATTTCCCCAGGACTCATTGCAGCTTATTCAATAATTGCATGGCTATAAATTTCCTGTCTGTCATCTGCAAAGAATCGTATGGCTGCAGGCCTATAGGAGGAAACCCAAAACTGCATCGCACCTGCTCCAATTTTACCCGTAAGTAGCTGTAGATTGTTTAGATAGTGACAAGTGAGTTCCTCTCCTTTACTAACAAGATTTATAGGGAAAGGGCTAGGCTCAGTAAAAGACTTCATTGTCTACAAGTGCAAAAGTGCTTCATTTTTAGACACCTTGAGCCCCTTAAGTGGAAATCAGAACCATGTCTTAGTATAGAAGAAATTAAGCTTTCTGACAGAAAGTTTGGAGAGAATGAAGTATTTTAAAAACATTGTGTGCCAGGTGGGTCTTTTAAAACTACCTTATAGAAATCAGAGCATAGGGCTGTATGCAGATAAGTTTGATATTTGATTGAAGGCTGCAAGCATTCACCTTCTACTTCTTGGTAGTCCAAAGCTCAGGACCTTCTCCTGAGACAGGTGTCTCTCACATTAGCTCAGACTGAGCATGGCTGCAACATCATCTATCCAGCAATACAGTTACCTTTGAATATGAAAGTTAAAGACAAACTTCAGAAAGCTGACAGGAAGAGAATGATTCAGAGAAGAAAACTTCTGAAGGTCCCATAACCCAAATATGTGCTAGGCTGAAGGGTGCCAAGGATGATTTAATGAGAGCAACTTGAACAGCAGTATCTGGTTCATAGCATTTTTATGCTATCTCACAATATTGTCATTATCAAGGAGCCTCGGTTGCAAGTCAATGTTGCAAATACTTAATGGAGATCTCATGTGAACAACTCAAGATTCAGAGGTTGGACAGCCCTCTATTTAATTAAGAATTAAACGGGGCTAAGTCAGCTGTCCTGGGTGCTGGGGTAAGTTTTGTGTGTTAAACACTTTGAGAAGTAAGCCTTTCACAAGAGATTGGTGATATGTATAGTTGTAAGATGACACTTGGTCTTGCGAAGAAGCAGTAAAGTATGAGTTTTGGATGATTTGGGTGGCTTAAAGTATGAATGGCCTGCATATAAGAATCTTTATGAGCAAGCAAAAGGGATTTTAGACAATTCAAGGTGTCTGTATCATTCTGCAAGTACCTTAAATCTTTTATTAGATCTAGCCTTGAAGTTGTATGATGGTTATGATAGAAAGCCATTCAGTGCTTGGTATCATGTTTTGTGACATTAGTACTATCTTGGGGTCAATGTGAGCCTTGATCCCAGTTATCCATTCCCATGACTGCATGAAGTACTCGTGAACTACTTTTATATGCATTTCCATGTCCTGCAATACTTTAAAAGGCTGGCAATTCAGAGCAACATCATAACACTCTGATCCTTAACGCAGAGGTTCTTTAGTTCATGTACTTTAATAACAACCTTGTTTCTTTCCATGGTTCTTTCTTCTCTCATCTTTTTTAAGGAATTTTTGTTAGACACTTTCCAGTTCCACTCTCGGAAAAGGCATTGTCCAAAACTAATGAAGAAACTCACGTAAAGGCAGACCAGTGAATTATCAAATATTGTTCTGTTTTCCTTATCACAATAAGAGACAACAACTTGACTTAAAAATAATCCATGGTGCGCATTGTTCAGAAACTGGTTTATTCTGTCAGGTCACACAGCAGTACAATCACGTCTCATCTTCTGATAAAGTTGCAGATTCATCTTCTTTAATGTCAGCTGTCTAAAAGTAAGGCGTCTGGCCTCAGCTCATCATCTGGGCTCCACCAGTAGTCTGTGATGAAAGACAGACTTTCCCTTCATCCTTCATATACATCTGTTCTTGGAGAAGATGAATTGTCCTTTGTAGGTGCCTGGCTCTTCATAAACTACAGAGATACTGACATGACTGGCTTAGACTAAGTGCCTAAGCCTCAGACAGCTGAAATAAGGTGAGATGTATCTCACCTCCACACATAGGACATGATTTTCTACTTCTCTTTCTGTTCTTTCAACCTTTTGTAAGCCATGTAAAGAATTTTTATTCTTCTCTGAGTGCCCATTGAAAACACAGGGATAAACATTTGTCTTGCAGGGATGTTATTCATGTTAGTTGGACAACCCTGACCCAAGCACATCAACCCAAGCTCAGGAAACTCTTTATGTGAAGCACCTTCATGCTTGGTAGGTTTCACAGTCTCTGCAAATCTATTCATTTTTGACAATGACAGAAAAGCTTATTAGCCTTATGCATAATGAAAAGCAGAAATAACAAAACCCCCAATAAACCTCCAAAAGAAAAGAAGCTTGTTTTAAGTTGATCGCAAACTGGAGATAATCCCCTGAAAAGGGTCCTGCTGTATTCTGTCAGCTCTCATACCTTTCTATTCTCCTCTTTGATAAAGCACGTGTGGATATTCAGGTATCCCATTTTCCAGGAATCTGCCATTCAAGTATGCATGGCACTAACCCCTCAGGGACAGTCTCAAGCAACCTCCCTTCCTGAGCTAAAGGAGAATTTAAGGTTTTTTGGTTTTTTTTTTTCTTCTTTTGAGTCAGAACTGCCTCAAGGGTCTGGAGAGTAGAAGAAAGAATTCAGAAACCTCCACATTTTCTTCCATTAACACCTGGACTTTTATGCACGCCTGGTAAGCAAGGCAAGATTTAAAATCTATAACCTATTGCAACAGTATGGATGAGATCCTCAGCAGGCATAAATGAATGCCATTTTTCCGTGAACCTGTATATTATTTCCTCAGTTTCCTGTTCAGTTACTGTAACAGCCTGTTCAGTGATGAATACGAACTTTTTTTTTTTTTTTAAAGTTATATACTGATGACCTGTATAAATAGGTGGAGAATAGGTGGAGGTCATTGGTTTTTTGTGGGTTTTTTTTGTTTGTTTCTTTGCTTCTTTTTTCTCCTTTTTTTTTGTTTCTTTTTTTTCTCTTTTTTTTTTTTTCATCAGATTGACAAGTGTTGGTTCTGATCGGCTTTTGTGTTTGATTTTCAGGTTTCAACAGCACTAAAAGGTGCTCTGCACTTTTAATGAACCAGCCACATATTTATTTTAGATGCTTAACTTCTGGCATTCAGCTTTGAATGCCTCCTTCAAGGATCAAAGCCACTGAATTTGACAGATATAGCTCAGGTTTTCTTTTTTTTTTTTTTTTACTGGAGGTTTTATGCCATTGCACAAGTTGTGTGCACTGCATATAAAAGCTATGTTGGTGGCACAGGCAAAAACATGTTCTTAAATAGAAAATTGAGCAGAATAAAACTTTGTCTGTTGGGGAGGAAGGAAGAGATTTGGGAATCTGAGTTCTAGGTTCAAACACAATCTGATAGGTCCTTCTGCTTCTGCTCCTCCAACACACCCACAGAGGAAAGAGGTGTTTCTTGGTTCCTCCTCATCTCACTTGTTGCTCTCAGAACATGGATCACCATAGTTACGTGAATTCATGAATACGATGTCGTGCATTTATGCGGCTAGCTGCCCTGATTCTCTCCATGTACTTGTGTCATCGTAGGTCTTGGAGCAGAGTCATCACTGCAAAAGTAGGATGTGTAAGTCTTGCCTGATGAGAATGTTCCACAAGGCCGCTCAAGAAAGAAGTTGATGATAAATGGGAATGGCTCCAGAAGAAAAAAAAAACATGAGATAAGCATGGAGCTAGCTGTTGATGGCTGCTGTCTCTGAGGAAAGTTAGTTCCAGATCAGGGTGCTGGGGAAAGGGGGTCAAAGGAAAAGGTGCAGTATTTGAGGTAATACATGAGAGAAATACATCATTATGGGGGAACTACAGAAGGGACAGGAGGAAGAGGGACAGAGAAATTCTTGTTGGGCAGCAAGTAATATTTCACTCAAAACTCTCCCCTTATTACACACCAGAAATTTCAACAGAAAAATAAAGAACAGCTATCATTGTTTCCATTGTTCACATCATTCTTTATTTAAGCAACAACTTTTTCATACAGCACAATAAGGGATCCCCTCAGTGGAAAACAGTAAGGTAGCAGCTAGGTGTGGTTAAAGCACCCCAGTAAACTGAAATGGAGAAAGCTTTGAACACAGTGTCTGTTGGTATTGTTTTCTGTGTATTCACCTTCTCCAACCCAAGTAATTCAAACCTAAGGATACAATTCTGTGTTTGAGATAATAAAAACCTTGCTGGAAGGCAGGCATCAGCTCAAACAAATCTCTGCATTAATATGGTTATCTGACTTTTGCTCTGGGGCTGCCACTGTCAGCACAAAGGACAGGTGGAGCCAGGTCACAACAAACTACACCTGTCTCTATAGACACACAATTAGTTATTTCACCTAAACTTCTTATCTCTACTATTGAATCTGCACCACAGTGAAATTTATTACTAAATAAATCTGTTTTCTTATTGAGAGATCCTTTGCAGCTGGAGTCTCTAGGGTGAACCTCAGTAGAAGTTCCCCCTTTAATGGACATCTTCATGATGTGTCAACTTTTCTGGTGGATCCAAGCCCCCAGTAAAGTCTTTCACTCAGTGGAAAACAAATACAGTCTCTCCGCTTAATCAGCTACCTGTTGTCTCAACACATGAAGGAACAAAATGTCTCTGAAAACTTCAAGTCTGACAAATTGCACTGAATTTGACAAATGGATTCAAAAGGTATTAAAGGAAGGGAATGAGATTAAAAAGTATAGATACCTATATATGTGTATATATCTATATAAGACATCCCATAAACTCACTTTTTTAAAGAGACTAAGCTAAAACATCAGTTTGTTACTAGCCAAAGCTTTATTCTCTCTGGTCTAGGGATCTTTTTTGTAGTCAAGTGAATAACCTTCTGACCTTGGGCCACCTCCCTGACTAACAGCTGCCCCATACAACTAATCCTTCAATTTCATGAGCGGACCAAAACAAAGCCATAATTATGTTATTTGTATTGCTCCATTCTACAATTTTAGTCTGTCCCTAAAAGACATTTGCCAGATGTTTCAGAAAGATGCAATGTGTTCATGGACAAAATAGTTTTCCAAAAGATGAAAAGAAAAACAGAAGAGGATTCACTTTCCTAAAGTTAATATTTTCACCTAAAAATGGCATATTATTTAACATATCCCTGTTTTTCCAAGGATTCATAGCTTTGTCTTCTATTAGATTTATAATAAATGTTATGATTACAGTGTTGTGCTAGAAGCTGTGCAAACACAAATGAGAGAACAGAGATCTTACTGTCTTAGAACGCAAACAGTTACAAAGATAATTTCCCTGCACATCCTAGAGAAAGTCAGGAGTATAATCCAAGTATTAGTTTCCATGTGACCGGATAGATAATAATATCTCTCAACATTATATTCAAAACAGGAGAGCAAAAGGCATGTCATAAGAACTCTTAATGTATTCCAATAATGATTCCTTGTCTTTTGTAGCTGGATGAAGCTGGTAAAATCTGCACAGAAAATCTCCTTCCAAGAGTTAAGGGCTGCTTGCTAGACATCCTTCAAGAAAACCTGTTCAACTGCACCCCACAGTACAGCATTGTATACACCAGTTTGTATGAGAGGACTGTTCCAATACTTTAACATCTCTTCCAAGCAGCTCTGCTGCTCAGCAGGACTTAGGTCAGTAACACTAAGCTGACACAGATCTGCTGTATCCATTTCTGGGCCCGACTCTGAGGACTTTGTCACCATTATGTTTCAAGAATGAGCAAATCCTGCCCATCCAAACTAAGCAAAATGGCCTCAGAAGGGGGAAACAGATGTTGTATCTCTGAGCACAAGTTTAAGGGTGTTTACAGACACAACTAAATTGTTTTGTATGAACCTGAACAGGTTTTGCATGGTCCGAGCTGTTGGAGACTGTCACTTTCTGACAAACTGTATGTGGTTCATTGCTAAGCTGTTGTTTGTACATTAGCCTGTAATTAAGATAAACAGAATTCTTTGAAAAAAAATGACATTTTGGAGCCCTGATACATTGTTCATTTCATATATAAAAGCTTCACATATGTAACTCAGAGGGATAGTAAATAAGTTGTTAAATTGGTCGTGGCAAATCTTGGCTGTAAATGTTATGTGTCAATACTTTGCAGATTAGAAATGTCATTGAAATTTCAGCTGTGAGGAGAAGCAGTTTCCTCTCAAGTGTATAAATGACTTTTATACCCTGCAGAAGAAAGGGGTTGTTGTCCTGCTATTGTAGAATGGCCATGGGAGAAGTAGGGGGGAAAACATGGTGGGGAAAAATAAGGTTAAGGGACATAGAACTGGCGAAGGGGAATGTCAACATCCATTTCACTGTGATTTGCTATGAAAGCCTTCTGTCTTTTTTCATTCCCCCCTTTCTGTGAGGAGTAACCCCTCTATTTCACTGCTTTTGCAGAAAATCCGTTCTCTCACGGTCTGCTCTTGTAGCACACTGGCAGGTTGTCTATGATGTAACCAGAAGTACAAAAGTAAAGAAGTTTGCCTAGTAATTATAATTTACAACTTACAACTATGACTATAATAACAATAATGTGTTTGTGGACATTTCCATTTTGTATTTCTCTCTGTGTGTCAGAAACTCAAAATGTAAAATCTCCTTGCTTAAGATAATAGTATTTCTATTTTTTGTCCCGTTAATGTCAGTGGTGGTTTCTCTTCAGCTTCTATGAGGAAAAAAAACATTAAATTGTATGTTTTTTTAAATGTCTCTAAATGTTTCTTAATGTATTTTTAACTTATGGAAACAGATGAAAGCTACAAATAGGAAAACTCCAAATTCAAATAGTTATTTCTTCTCCTGTCATTCTAGAGTCATGTATTTCCAATGTTTTGTCTAGCTTACAAAACAAATACTTTTATAGTTTCAAGCCAGTTTCTAGCAGAAGCCCCAAATAAGCAATGTAGGTGGCAGAACACAGGAGCAATTGTAGACAGAGCAGATGGGAAGAGAAAACTCCTAAAAGGCAGAGGTGAAGGAAATGCCTAAGATAGTCTCTTATTTCAGTTTTCAGAGGATTTTCCAAGCTTCCCCACAGAGCTAGTCAGCACCCCATCATTTCCCTCCTACATATGGCAACAGTGAGTGAGTTAACTCTGAAAAACATGTTTTCTCCACTAGTAACTAAAAGGCAACTCCATTGGACCATCACAGAGACACAAAATGTCAAACACACCTTCACTCCTTTGTGGTACACCCAGCCTTAAAGGAATGTAAGCGGCGTGTACACATCATGCAAGCGGGAGGTTTGTTTTAGCAAATATGCAGAAAGGACAAAAAAAAATATTTCTTTTTTTTTTCAGGAGATTCCCCACTGCTTTTTATCTTCAAGGAAACAAAACCTTCCCAAAGTAATGGTTGCTGTTCCTTTCATAGAGGGACTTGACAATTATTTCAACCTGCGAGCTGGTAAGAAGGATGCCAAGGTGTGTTTGTTAGGTTTGACCTGACTACATTTGAACTACCTTGGTCAGCTTTGGCATTGCTTTCAGAGCTATGGAATGTTATTATTAATGATTTTATTTTATTTATTTCAAAGCCATTGGTTGTTAAGATGAAATGGAGATTTTCCTCTCAGTGGTGCAGTTTCATTAAAAAAGCAATTCCCAGTTTCTTAGGGGATTTAAACTAACAGTCAACCAGATGGCTGGGGATGAGAGCACTGCCCTACCCTATGTGAAAGACTCATTGACAGAAAGTTGGTGAGGCAGTTTGGGCTTTATTTTCTCACCTGAAAAATGATGTTATTCAACTCCCTCCCATCAGATGCAGTACAGGTTGGGGTCTTCCATATCTGGAAAACTCTGAGGAAAGGGTCTGCTTGTAGCTGGAATCTTCCCTGGACCATGAAGCTGCATCCTAGTCAGTTCTTGAAAAGGCTTGAACAGTCTCAAACTTATTTTGCTTGAAGCCCACCTGCAGTGTGATGGTCTAGAGGGTTCACCCTTTGCTGCTGCTGTTAATGGTACAAAGCACATGCCCAGGGCTCTCTGCAGAACAAGGACTGGAGCACTTATCATACAGGAGGAAATTAAATACCTGCCTCAAAACTAGACCTGAGCTCTAAACACAGAGGACAGGAGTAGGAAGAAGAGCAAATGGAAAAGGAATAGAGCATCTATTCATACAAGAGCAAAGAGTACAACTCAGGTTTCTTTACTTCAGTCCTCTATCTTCTACTATATTCTCTTAATTCCGATAGGTAATAATGTTAAATGGGGGTTAGATATCCTCAAGGGCCTGATGACTTAGAAACTGCTCACTGATAATTAAAAGCTGTCTCCTTTTCTTCTGCAGGAGTTAGCTGAAAAGTCAGAAGTCTGTTGTTCCAGTTCGGAGAAATGTATGTATTTGGAAATTTATTGATGAAATTCTGCTTGCAAACAATGAACAGAGGCTTGTATTGTGAATCACAAAAGTAACACTACAAGAGTATTTTTGCTTATAACTCAAAATATCCCTTTCATCTTGCAGTAAATACCAAAACTCAGCTTCTAAAAATCATGCTAGGTAGTTTTGTACATTCCTTGCTGCATTTTCCTTCAGCTTTCTGCTGTTTAATTGTCCTTTTTTATTAATTTATTAATTTATTCATTTATTTTTCTTCTGTTCACAGGCAGAATTATTCCTAACAAAGAAAACAGCAAAATTATTTCACTTGTTTGTGACTTTTTGTTGTATGGAGACTACTATTGTCTCATCTAACTGATTTCAAAAGACTATTTGCTGCTTGTAATCATTTGTAGAGATAACTAGCATTTAAGGCCAGCTTGTGGCACTGTGCATTGGTTTGACAGGGGTCAGAGTGAAATTTTTTTCACTTCATTTTGAGTACGTATAATGAATAAAGAGTTATTTCTATTTGAAAATTCCTGTGGAAAATTTCATTTAACAGGGCCAATATCATACTTCGTTCACAGATGCGACACCTCTACAAACTCTGGAGCTAAACAGTGTTGTAACCTCCATGCAACTTTCACACACTACTTCTGAAGACAGACATAAAACATATGTACCCTTAAATGTTATATTATACTGTACTGAGAAGCAGGCTATATATGTTTGACCAATTAGTGATGCTTTAGTCAGCTGTGCTTAGTTAACATGTCATTAAATGTCCAACAACAACCACATAAGTGCAGATTGTCAAGCTTTGATTATACTTTTCTTTTGTCAAATAAAGTTTTGTCAGACCTTTGATGTATCCCTAACTTTCTGATGGTTTCCATATTTACACCAGCAGGCACTACAATTCTCAAAATGCTACTTAGTTCCAAGAGGGTACCACATCTTGCCTCTTAGGTCACCTGCAATGTTCTCTAGCAGGTTTATCCTCTCTCCATCTACTGACTCTAAGTGAAACTACAGGACTGCAGATTGAATTTAATAGGAACATGTACTGGGAGATGTACATCAATAGATAACATTCATGTTATTGTAACCTAATCAAAGTCAGAAGAGTTTTTCCCTAATTTTGGGAAACTGTGTAGAAAGAATATAGAAAAGTCCAAATTTATGCTCTCTCTGGCAGCTAATGCATTGGCTATCTTTGATAGAAAACAAAAACTTCTCCTAGCAAGATAACAGCATTTAAAAAGCTAGTGTTTGAGAGGTATTTAGTATAATTCTGTTCAAAATGTCATTTTTCAGCCACACCAATTAAAATATATCCCATCTGTGTCTTCCTGCCTTTTGTCAGCTGCAAAGTTTAGATTTTCATGGGATTATGACATTTTCTCTTTTTGTTTGGCACTAAGACTGCTGAAAAAAATCCAGCAAAACCAAATCCTCCAGGAAATCAGAGATGTAACCTCCAAATATCAACACTGTGTTCCTTACCTGAAATACAGCCCAAGATGGGTGGATCTGTAGGATAAAACTTCAAACTCGTTGTAATCTGCCAGGGAACCCCTCACCATTAGTGAATTCCCAGGCGATATCTTCTGCTTTAGCAAAACAGTTGTGGCTTAGTGAAAGGAAACCGTTTGTGTGCTTTGGGACTGCTCCTGTAAGACAACTAAAAGCACAGTATTTAGGCACAATAGATGACTTGCTGCAAATTCGCACTCCTTGTATGAGTTAAAACAGTAAAGATGGACTCTGAGGGGCCATGAGGCTGTAGAGTTTCTGTGACAAAAAATCCCACAAGTCAGCTGCTGATGCAAAAAGGACAGCACTGTTTGTTGTTGTGTCATATTTTAAAATAAAGTAGCAGCAATTTTGGTTTGCCTTAATCTGCTGCTCTGTAAATTGTGGTCATTGAAGAGCTGTTTTGTGAGCAGCCCCTCTGTGCAGCTGCTGCTCCAGGACAGGGTAGCCAGGCTTGGGCAATCCTCACCTCTGTGGTCTCCATCCATGAATCAGAACCCAGAGGCAAAAATACTCTAGCCACTTGCTCCCACTTACGTGGTGAACCAAAATATTTCCAGGCTAGGAGATAAGAGATGGGATGGACTCTGAAGGCTGAGGGAAGGAGGAGAATGTTGGCTCCCATACCCTGTGACACAGAACACTTTCTGTGTCGGGCAGAAGTAGCAGAGTGGCCGGATTCTCCAATCTCTCTCCCCCTCATTTCTTTAATGTAAAGGTTGCCAGGTCCATGGCAGTTCTTTGCACATTTTTCTATATGAGATACCACCTTAGCGGTGGTTTCACATGTGTACTTCCATTTCATCTCCTAGATTTGCACAGCTGAATCCCGTATGTTTGAAAAATGAAGTTTTTACTGGAAACACTGTCATAAACTTAAATGTAGCAGCATGAATGATGCTTCTATAGCACTGAGGTAACTTTTATAAGGTAAATAAATTCCGGTTATTGATGCATGTTACACACGGTACCTTACACAAGGGATGCAGTTTGAGATATTTTGGCTTTTTCTGTTCAAAATGACAACTTTTCCTGTAAAGGAAGAAAAGTGTATATTTATTCTCTTTGTGTGTTTCTTTCCACATTACTCATATTCTTGATGGCAGATGACAGTAATAATATGTTTTGTCAATGCTACAGCTATATGATAGCTGGCTTCCAAAGTGTGCTTAGCCAGTGACTCACACATCATCCCAGCAGGTGCACTACAAAACACACATTTTCCACACTGTTATAGAGGTGGTTGTATTAAAATACTGAAATGAGCTGGAAAACCAGAACTGACTTACTCATACTGCCCTGTGTTTCAGTTGCAATTCTGTGCTGTGATATTAAAGGGATGCATTTATGTGAATTTCTGGAATAAAATATTTTTATTATTGATATAGTACATATTGGGCTGGTTTTCATTACAATATTCAGAGGAAATACAAATTAAATATTTTTCTGTGTGCTTCTGTACAGAAAAATGCTGCAAAGTCTTGCAGTTTAGCAATAATAAGGATTTAGTATCCAAGTAATAGGTTCCCAAGTGATTTGAATACAAAACCAAATAAATAAATAAATACTGCCTGAGGATGTTTATTAATCTAGTTTAATATGAGCTATAGACAGGCTCTGATATCATCTCACAGCTTGCTCATAAATTGTTTGTAACTATGCAACTTGCCTCATTAAATTGTTAGTTGACATGTCTACTCTTTCTTAAGGAAAATATAGAGCACATGGAAAACAATGTACTTTAAATGAAGGCCAGATTGAACCATGTGTATGTGTAAATGGTAAATGAGGCAGTTCAAAATTTTCTAGTTTCATAACTCTGTGTCTTTGTCTACACTATGTATTTGGCATAAAAATCAATTGGGCCTAGTACCTTAACTTGTCTCCAGCCCACGTTTTTAAAGATTTCTGCTTGGGATACATTGATCTCTAGTAAAGGTTTAGAAAGGTCTGGAGGCCCCAGGATCAAAGATGTACTGGTCCATGTCAGTATGGGCAACGCAACCATTATGGCTGCGTAGGAAGCGGTTTCTGACTGCCTTGCAGATGTTAGCTGCTGATCCTCCTCATGAAGCAGGTAGGTGGCAAGTATGTTCCTCCTCCCTTAAGTTTTGGGAGACGTAAGCATCAAGCAGCAGAGGGGACAAGGAACTGGACCGCATACAATCATACTCCAGCCTCAGGAGGACAGTGCTGGAGAGTCCCCAGAACTGCTGATGAGAAATAAAACATTTGGTAGAGATACTCATCAATGCTTTGGTGTTGCAAGCATACTCTTGAAAATGATATATAAATTAAGCATTTCCAAATGGACCACTAAGGAAGAAGGTGACTGAATACAACTAGGGAGTGACAATGTGCGTTAGCTATGTAGCACATGCAGCAAGCCCAGCATGCTTGAGAGACATAAGACCTATTGCATATACAATTTGCTCATATTGCACATAGATGTAATAAGACTAAGCCACATGCAAAGGATCAAAGCATATAGTTCTTTCCTGCCATCAGAATATGCCATATAGCCTGTCCAAAAAGGCTGAGCATCTTTGGGCTAGAGTTAGCCAAGGCCTTCTAAAAACTTAAAGGGTGAAAGCTGAATCATTAGTTTATTTTGGATTTGTAACTTATTACTCAACTATGTAAAACTAGATCATACCTACAAGGTTTCATAGGCAGGGCCTCCCTTTCTCAATCAAGTATCCTAACCAAACTATCAACAGTAGTTCTTTTCTTCTCACACAGAATTTGTAGTTCTTTTGGAACAATGTCCCAGACTCTCTATGTAAGATGTAGAGTGTCATTGCCGAGTCATCTGTTTAAGGTGTGCTAGTAAAGTAACAGGTATTTCTCTGAATCCTCTGAGACTGGTCAGAAAACTGAACCCAGATGTCTCATTAGAGGTGAGAACTCAACTCCGTATTTTACAAGAAAAGCAGCCACCCCTAAACACACATGTGAAAATAAAGCTGCAGACCTCTACAAAACCTGACCTTTCATGTCAAAGGAGAGCTGCAGTTCCAATAAAATAATTTTGGAATCAGATTTTTGAATTTTAGTGTTTACCATGCACTTTTGTCCTGTTTAAATGTTCAAGTCATACCTGGTCTAGCCTTATGGTTTAGTTTTATAGCTAAGGCAGAGCCACTCATTGGTGCAACTTAACAGAAGCACACAGAAATGAAGCTGGCCCAAGATGCCTTCTTATTTTTAGGAGGTTATTTGATAAACTCAAACTGCATTTGAACACTTCTCTGCTCTATTAGTGTGCAACTGGAGTCTGTTTCAGGAATCAACTTTGTCTTTTTGATCTGGTAATACACTTTTTTTTTTTTTAAAGAAAGATTTGATGACAAATTATACTTATTAACACAGTACTAGTTGTTCAAGCTCATACACCTCCTGAAAGGTGTGATGCATATTTTTTAACAGTGTTCTCCTAAGGAGTTGGTGTATGTACAAGGTCAACAGTTGACTCACTGAATTTGCTTTGCTCTGATTATCTTCCCCACAGTAGTGCTTATGTAGCTGATATCTCCCAAGTTTTTCTGGAAAAAGTATGCTTACTGACACAGGGACCACCTTTACCATGTGTTTGCACAGCACATGAATCACACCTTATAACACACTCTGCCTGTGCTGTACACCAACAGGTTCACCTTTAATTCGATGTCACGTTAGCAGAATATTCAGCTAGCTCTGAAGACCTTTGCACCTCCAGAGGAGATATAGCTGGTGATTTTTATCTACACCTCAGGTATAACTGTGTGTCTGAGCCAATGTACACACAAAACACATAAAAATTAATGTGTACTTGATCCTGGTGTTGGCAGCAAAGAGACGACTCCTCTTGGCTCTTATTTGGAAACTTTAAACTAGGCATCAGCGTATGCTCCAATATAAGCTTCCCAGAGTTACTGTAAGAATTTTGCTAACCACAAACTGGTCACTATTCATAGTTCTGCCTGGTCTTGTCACTACTCATATAGGCAGGACTATTCACTGGGTTTATTCATGACAGTACTGGCAGGATCACAACTCTGGATTGTGAACTCCTAAAGGTATTGACTGTGTATTGTTCTGTGTCCCCACCCTTACAACAGACCCTGTGACAGTGACCATGTATGTGCATTTCACAGACCTCGCTTAAGTTTTCCATAGGACCATTTCACTCTACTGATTTGCTTGTCTCATGCTGTGACACTTTTTAGAATGAAACAGATATTTGGCATGGGATTCAGTCACCTAAATCTGCGTGTCTTTTACCACACGAGGTACTAGATGGTGTCCAAGACAAGGGAATAAAAGACATGGGACCCTAAAGAACACTGGCAATCTCCTACAGGGGCAGCAGAAGACCAGGCAGGATGCCCTGGAGCATCACATGTGACAGTAGCTTCCTGTGAGTGACCAGCTGAACCAAGCTAAGTTCCTAACCACTTAATGTTGATAACAGAGTTCATAGCTGACCAAAGAAGGTGTATGCTCTATAGAGAACTGTACACCTTCTTGGACAAGGTGTACTGGATCAGTAGTGGTGAGAAGGGAAGGTCTGACATCCTCCTCATTCCTCCTAGATTGAACATCTTAATCAGTGAGTTGAACCTGTGTCCTGAAATTTCTTCTCTTCATGACCTACACCTGCATTAGACAAACATGACACATCCAACAAGAATAAAGATAATGATGCAGTTTAACACTGATTATTCATCCTCTTCATGATTTTCAAGTGTTTATATTGTGGGTTTATCTTGTTTATATGAATGTCTCTCAAATCCAGCATTTAGAGTACTTTATATTTTTTATACCCAGTCAAATAAGGTCCTGCCTTTTTGTCCTGGGTTTGAGGCATACTTGGATATCCTCTGGTAGATATAGCAAATATTTTGAAGGAGACACAACCTAGAGCTCTCTGTGACTGTCCATGGCCTAGCGTTCATCTTCTCTGTAACTGAGATGCAGTGAAAGACCAGGTAGGAACAAAATGGGCTGAGTGGCCTTGAGAGTTGTAATAAGCTGGGCATGGGATACTTGTGTGGCATTGACTGATGTGGGAAGGACAGACAACTTGATGAGAGAGTTTGTATAAAACATCAGGAGGCGGTGTCATCTTAAACTACTGTGGCAACAACCAAAAAAGCAAGACTGATTATAGTGCACAGTTGTAACCAGATCAGAGCATGAACCTGCTTTTTCACAGTGAGTTTGTGCAACAGCCATCGCAAAGACATACTGGCCTCTTACCAGGAATGCCAGTACCTCCCATCAATGCAATACACAGTGTTTTGGAGAGATTAAAAGACTAGGTCATCTAGATTAATGTTTCATAGAAGTTTTCCTATGCTGCTTTCGTGCTTTGCCCTCTCATTTTCTCAGGCATCTGTTTGAGTGAATGGATTTGAATGAGAGGTAGGAACATATCCAAGTTAAAAGCATAGTTATTTCTCTTTCTTTCCTTCTTTCCTCTTATCTCTTTCTTTCTCTTCTCTTTTTTTTTTTTTTTTTTTTCTTTCCAAAGATGGCAGGTAAAAGGATGGCAAAGGAGTGGAAGCAAATAATGGAGTGGGAAGGAGAAAACAGGCAAGGAGAAGAATTGCTTTAACACCCATGCAACCACTGCTGCCCTGCTTTGTTCAAGTTGTTCTCCTTGAAGCCAAAAGCTACACCAGCCAGTGACCATGCTTTTTTGTGGCTCATCTCGTGATTTAAACTCTGCACTTGCCAACAAGATGAGGGCTGTAAACAGGCTGGAAAAGCCCTGCACCCTACAGTGTTTGTAATTTGCAATAACTCCTGCATGTTTGTGTTTGGAGATTAATTTTACAAAGCAAACTAGAACATGCTTTATATGTTTGTGCTTATTACTCCCTGAGCATCCATTTTCCCCCACAGTAGGTGCCTGAAGTGAACTGATAGACCTATGTACCTACCAGTAATTTCTGCCCTCCTCATGTGTGTCACATAGAGTATTTGTGCTGACCAGAGAAGTCTACTCTTGTGGTTCCCATCAGGTCTCCTTCTTTCAGCTTTTTGCTGATAGTCAGCACTACGGGGAGATGTAATCCCATGTTGCCAGAAGTGCCAGGCCATGAGCTGCTGCTGGATGCGACTCCTGACTCAGCAGCGTGGCTGGTCGGACACAGGGCTTTGTGGTCACCCACCCTGTCCCGGTGACTCCGGCAGAGATAAAAATTAATTCTCTGCTTAAGCTCTGGTGTTTACAGCCTGCCAAGCTCCATCCGGGAGCATGCACTAAATCTCAGAGAACAGATCATAAACAAAAAAATGTAGTCCAGCATCAGCCCAAGCAGGCCTCCTAATATTATAGTGCTGTGTGTCAGAGTATGGGAGTATGTGGTGAGTAATAAAAACAACTTATGCTGATCGTATTATCCATCTCCCAGCTATAAATCTTTTTTCTTATATTAGCCAACACCACAGCCTTAATGTACTGCACAGTAAAATGGATTTGCAGGGCAATGTTGCCACTGGTTTTTGCCAAAGATTCCAGTTTCCCATCTGCAATCTCTAAGCACAGAAGCAAACGTATTGCCTTTTCAGTTGTGAATTTCTTGGTTGTTTTTTTTTTTACCATAATTTGAAATTTTTTGATTGCTGCTAGTATGAAAATAGCATTTGTCAGGTATGCTGAGGGTCTTGTTATATTAAGAAATATCTGTATATTTGAAATAAGAGCCCATTATGCCAAGTACTCCATGAGTGTAATAAAGAGACTACAAAAATTCAGGACTACTGATTATCTAAATATAATAACAAACAGCTAGTGAATTAAAAAAAAGGTTAGTGTATAAACAAAATATCAGTATGAAAACAGCAAAGCAACAATCACAGTACTTTCACAACCTGAATTCTGAGTTACTGTAGAAAAAGTTTATCTGATCAACAGGGTACCGAATTAAGTCGCTTTGAGGGGAATTGCCTGTGTCACCACGATTTGTTTGAAAGCAAGGCAGCTCTCCTCCCTCTCCCTCTAAAAGTTATTTATTCACTCAATATGTGGGTTTGAGAAATTAATGCCGATTGTAAACTGGACTTTCTTCAGTCAAGAAACAGCAATAAATTTGGAGATGCTGAAAGAAAATACTTTGTTTAGTGCTAGACACAAAAGGGCAATTCAGAATGTTGAGGAAGGGGAAGAGATTTTATCTTCACGTAGTTGAACACAATAGTGCAGTAATCGGGACGCTCACCTAAAGTACAGGACATTTTATCTTGGATCAGAACAAAACCCAGATACTTGGCTCCTCCATGGACACTTAATCATCAGTTTATAGGTATCTTCAGGCTCTGCTCCAGTGAGAAGGGATTTATCCACAAATAATTTAATAGCATCATAGGGACCTCTGTAAGATTTTTGGTCCATAATACTCTGCAGCCCACTGATTCAGACTGCTTCCTCTATGGATACTGCCTTAGAGGGAAGTTTTCACTTTAAAAATTGCAAAGTACCAACAACAAAACGACAGCTTTTCTCTGACTATAATGGTCAACCATAGCTACAGCTGATGGCTTGCCTTGAGGTCCCAGCAGGCCTTCAGAGTTTAAATTAGTTGCAGGTGGTGACAATAGGCAGATTCACTCTGGCTATGGCTTGGCTCCATTGAGTTTTTTGGCTTGCTCCTCCAAGTCTTTGGAATCAGGCACTTCCTCTCAGCTACCCACTATTTTCTCAACTCCACCCTGCACTGGACATTCCTGGTCATTCTCAAACACACAATGCTTCACTAAAGACTGATCTTGGAGAGATCCTTTAGAAGAGAGCCAGGGTCAACATTTTTTTTTGCTCTAAGAGATAAAGAAAGATTCATTGAGATAATACCAAGCTCTCTCACAAAATGGCGACAAAGAGCCCCTCACTACATCTACTGTACACCACACACAACATTGAAAACTGTGCTCATAATAAGGTTGCTGCCTTGTTTTTCTCCTAAATATTCACTTTCCACTATAAACAAGATGAAGTCACTGCCTGGTTTTGTGGCTCACGTCGGGTTCCCTTCCTTCCATTCCTATCTTAGACTCCTTAGGGCTGTAGGAGCACATCTGGATGCTCAGCCTGCTGCTGCCAACATCTCCCTTTCATTTATCCAGCCACACATGTGTACACGTCCCTCAGTGGTTGTGGTCAGCCCTAGCAGTGCCATGGGTTCACCCTGCAACGCTATTGTTCGGCTGAATCAAGGGTCTTTGACTCTTGTATGGGCCTGACCAGATCTGGGCTGCAAAGTTAAATGAACCTTAGTAATGACAAGTTATTCATGGATCTCTCAGTTATGCTGCAGTCAGAAATGTCTGAGTTCTCATGGGCCTCTCTAGTGTGCATATAGTGCTGGCGCTCTAAAATGTCACAGCTGACAGCCAGAAAACAAGGTTTTTAGGCATGCTGGACCTGTTCCCTATATTTTCAGTTGAGGGTGCCAATCATTGTGGTATCTAAGTACTAGTTGTCCTTTTGAACAGTCTGTGTCACGTAAAGGGGGATCCATCTCACTTGTATTCAGCTTTCTGAAAGCTGCCTAGTCTCTCTCATTCACCAGGCTCCCTCTGCAGATAAGGTGGAGAGACAAACATGTCCAGAGGGTTGATTTTTACACCTATTTTTTTGCCCCTGCTGTGCAACAGAAGTCAGGAAAGACATAAGGCTCATGAGAGATGTTATTCATGGAGAGCTTTGACCCAATAGCTTTCAGACTGCTGAATGAAAGTAGGAGAAAAACTCAGAGTGCAAGGTACCTGTTCCACAAACAGTTAAAGAACCCTTTTCCTTTGATATGTTGCTGTCTTGAGATCTGGTATTGCAAGGTGTTGTGGAGGGAGAGACTTCTGACAGCATGTATTTAACAGATCAGAAATAGCATGTGTAAGATCTAATAGCCAGAAGCAAACCCTAGGCAAATTCAGACTAGAAATTCACACAGGCATGCATTTTTAGCAGTGTAAGTAATGAACCATTGCAACAGCTTACTGAAAGATGTGGCAAATTATCTAACGTGAAATCTTTAACATATGAACAATTTTAAAGAGATATGTAAGGTGTAGCTAATACAGAAATTACGATGCACTCCTGACTGGGCAAGATTCACTGTTCCATACAATACAGAGAATTACATCTGAAAAAGACATTGGTCCTTTCTAAACTGATCTTACAAAATTCCTGAAGTATATAGTGTCCAAGGATGGCAGCCAGAGTGGAACCACAAAGAGTTTCAAAGAATTATCAGTCCAAACCTTCTGAAGTAGAGACATGCTTGATATGTCTTTTCTATCAAGTTGTGCATTTATGGCATTGTATATTTTGTTATCCATACTTTTCTTCACAATTTTGCCCTAATTCTAACTGCAAGAAAATGCATTCTTGCAACAGTGACAGAAAAGCTCACTCAGGATACAGACAGACTGGAGCCAGTGAATTTTCTGCCTTTTTCTCCCTTTGGTAACCCCCAACAAATCTGATCATGTTGGGGGATCAGGATATGTCACTTGAGAATGATGGCTGTGGTGAGGGCTGCAATGCAAACTAGTGCTACACTTGATGGCCTTGAACCAGAGACAGTTGAAAAATGTGATGTAAGCTGTTTAGCGGTGACTGAATGACAAAGAAGCCCCTTATTGTGAACAGAATCTTGCTAAAAATATGAAGGTTTACATGCACACAGAGTACAAGTTCCTCTCCAAACAGATGCACAAACTTTTGTCTAGCTGCAGTCTTACCTACTCCCAGCAGTCCAGAAGGAGGAAAACACATGCCACAGAGTGAGCTTTTGGTTTTCCCCTGGAGCTGAAGATGTTATCCCCTTATTCTGTTGCCTTTGCCAACTCTTTACAGTTGCCCATGTCTAAACATTCCCCAGTTGGTGTGTCCCAGTAACCCAAGTCCCTCTTGTCCCTGGCATTTCCAATGACATACTGCCTTAGAGCTGGACATACAATATTTCCAGCGACTCCAGCTCCCAGACTGATCCCTTGGTGAAGACTTCCACTCTTGGACCTCTGCCAGTCACTGGTTGGAGCAGATGGCCAGAAGTCAAGACATTGTGTTTGGTGGAAGATGTTCACCAAATGTTGTGACCAGAAGATTTCAGATTTAGCTTTCTAAAGGAACAGAGTCATACCACAACACTTCCGAACAGCTCCAGTTACAACTGTGTAACACCAGCCAGTATTCGGAAGCTGTGCCAGGAAGCTCTCCACTGTGCTACACTCCTTTATTAATAACATTTTGCCAAGCTGCCCTCTGGGACAAAATTATTATACAGTGGTTAAATGACTGCTAGTGGAAGAATGTTTTATTTTGTCTTTTAACCACAGTCTCACTTGAATTCCAACACACAAACTAGGAGGTACCTGGGACGCATTATAGCTGCATCTGGCTAGCTTTTCTGTCACCACAAAAGACCACAGACAAGAGTGAGATTGATTTATTGATTTCTTCCCCCTCCCAGAGCTTACACAAACAGTGGCAGCAAACTACGCCTACACACACACCTGTATCTTGATTTACAGCAACCTCTCTCCAATGAATATGCAATTTCTTTTTTTCTTCCCACATAAATACCTTGTTATCTGATGAGCACCAAGAAATGCTTAGAACACACCCACCTTTTCTGTAGCCTTATAGTGCTCCTAGCAAAAACAAAATTATCAATACTCTGCTAAGAAAACCCTAATATGAAGCATGTTTATAAAATCAGAATAGGGAATATCTAAAAGAGAAGCCCATTTTGTTGTGCACCGTGAGTGGATGAATGACTTGACTTTGTCCCACTGCTCATCTTTTTTGTGCAATGATCTTCTATAAAGTAGGTCTGAAATTGTTTTATATGTTTATATGTTTCTGGCTAAATATTTAGTAGTCGTTACTGTGAGAGGGGAAAAATGAACACCATCAAAACTGACACACAGTGAAACACCAACCAGCAAAATGTTTCTCCTAGTGGCACAAAACCAGAATGAACAATAAAGTCCAGGCTGTCTGCATGTTACAAAAGCAAAGGGACCTAATATTGATCTCATGTGTGTTTTAATGTGGAGGATAAAAATCACTGCCTTTCCCTCCTGTATGGAAATATGACATTATAAAAAATAATGACTAGAGCAACAAGATGTAGCTAGAGGGAAGGTCTAGGAGAGATTTCTGTTGGAATGAGGCACACGTGATGCAATACACAGTCCTTGTCTGAACCTTCTAAAACATGATTTTCAGCTTGTTCACACACTCAGACTACTGGACAAATGAATAGAACTAATTAAAAACTACTATAGTTTGTTTCTTGGCTGTTCTACAAATGTAGGACATGTGGCACAAGCCAGTGCACAGCAGTTGGCAAAGTGAGCTCTTTGGTATGGCTATCAGTTTGGACATAGGCTAAGAGAAAGTGACCTTTAAAGTTTCTTTTTTTGCACATGTAAAGTTGTGCCCACCCCCAACAACAACAACAAAAACAAACCAACCAAACAAAAAAAGGCTCAAAAACCACCTCAACTACATCTAATATATGGACTTACAAAAAAGTATTGCCATTGATATGGTCTTCAAAAATGAATGAAATTTTCATTCGAATGGAGGGCTGTAACACATAAATCAATCTCACATGCAAAGTAGGAAACTCAACAAGTCCATACAAGAAGTCTGAGTTCATGTTTTTGTGCTGTATTTCTTAAGGAGATTAATTGATTATGTGTCTTATCTCTACTTTTCCCTTTCACTCCCACTCTTCATTTTGTTTTCCCAAGCCCTAACTTATCCACTAACTCTTGAACAGAACCAAAGCAAAAGAAATAGGGCCAACAAATAGGTATGGAAAATATGGTAGGATGTGTTATCAACATGGTGGAGGATAGACTGGGACACTATTAGATCTTGTCTGTTTCTGGGAATTTCCCTCATTTGCTGTTAAATGGGCTGAGCTGGTGTTTCCAAATTATGTTACAGTTTCACTTCTGTCATTTATATGACTAATATTATAGGCGCAAGAGGTGCAAAGAGTTCTTGTGGTTTGCTTAAGTAGCTTCTGGAAAACTGAAGAGAGATGCGATCAAAAAAGGACAGTAACAAGTAATAGGAAACTCCACACAATCCAAAAGCCAGGAACAAGAGAAGAGAGCACTGCTCAGCATGAGTGGGTATACATTCAGTTTATTGGATGTTTAATCATTGCCAATTTTATCTCAACCAAATCAATATTTAAGGATGACCAAAGGAAAATGAGATGATTTCTGGACTTTGATATTGCTCAGTCTGGTGCAGGAGATAATGCTACTGAAAAAAAAAAAAATAAAAATCATAGAGGGATAGAAAAGTGTTTGACTCAGTTTTGCTGGTCAGGATTTCTGTCTATCAGAACATAATTGTCAATATAGCTCTCTAAACTGTTTGAAATGAAAATTGGAGTAACACGTGCACTCATGTAGTACTAACTACACAGCACATTCGGGGTATAGAGTTAAGGATCATTCTAAAAGAAAGAAAATACTATGGAATTGTAGAAAAAAAAAAGAGTTTTTCCTCTTTTTTTGTCTCATCTTTCAGTATGAAACAGATTTCAAGATTTCATTTCTCATGTCTTATTTTGCATGACTTAACTCTGAGCACCTAGAATACTTTAGAAAGAGCAATAAATAACATCATCTTTACCCCATGTGAAACAAGATTGTGTATATAACCACTGCAAATAACAGGGAAACTTATCAGACATGACAGTGATTTGGCCCCATGGAGCACTAACAAGAACCTAAACTAATGTATATGAAGACTAAATTCCCAGGCAAAATTCTCACAGGGAGTAGGATTTGCAGAAACTTCCCATGAGTCAGATAAAAGGGAAATTTCATATTTCCTAATAAAACCATGTTAAACTGGCACTTGGAATAGGCTCTACTATTTATCTTTGAATAATGTATTTTGTACAAAAAAAAAGTAAAGCCATTGAAAAATAAAAATAATGATTTTGCATATGAAATGCACATGGGTTAAAATGAAATGATGAATTTTGTTTGGAATTTTGACACATCTAGACACTTAATACCTGGATTCCTACATGCACCAGACACTCTGCCATATTACTGGAGACATCCATGAGAACTCAAGAAAATAATTTCCCAGAAAACAATTCAATGGTAACCTTTAACTATTAAAACCACTTCTGTTGGCTTTTTTCAAACCAATAGAATAATTTCCACAAATGTAATTTAGGAGCAATTAAATCAGTGAATACCACTGTAGCAAGTAATTTCAGTCACAAAAAAAAAGGATGAAAGAAATATTTAATTTGTTCCCTTCTGAAACTGAGGTTTTTGGTTTTTTAATCAAAGTTCTTTTAAGCTTAGTTTCTTCTTTGAAAAAACAGTGTATTTGTCCTTTCCCCCCATCCTCCCCAATTTGGCAATAGACAAGAAAGAAATCCAGATAAAACAAGCCTCAGATTGTGCTTTTATTGAACCACTTGATTTCTCCACCCTCAAAATAGTCATTTGAAAGGCCAGTTTGTGTGACCGTATAAATTGGGGGGTCTGGGGCTGGAGATAATGGAGAAATGGAGCAAAGATGCATAAGTGGTAAGAATGTATTACATGTCTTAACAGGGAAATCCAGGACTAGTGGAGAACTGTGGTACCTAACGTGCTATGTATTTTCCATTCATTTCTCAACACAGTCTCTTTTCAGAGATGTACATTGCAACCCCAGGAGGTTTCAAAGACAAAGCAGTCCAGTGTCTTCTCCAGCTCAATTCAATGGAGCAGGGGAAAGAAGAGGAGTGAAAACAAGCAAGAGGTGCTAAATGGAGGTACTGAATCAGGCAGTGTGTCAGATCTTCTCTGTGTTTGTGTTTGTGAATGTTGTTTTTCCCTTTAACAATACTCACAGACTCTTTTGATAACCAAAGCATAGAGTACTCAGCAAGAAGGTGTCTTCAGGAATCACCTGATAGGGCCCAATGCCACATGCACCCCTCCCAAGGACAGAGGTACCATGATACCATAATTGAGCCTTGCCCCAGGAATTTCACCATATGAGGCTTATTTCAGCTTCCAGCATATGCACGTAATGCCCTTAGACATGCTCTAAGGTTTGCCCATCTGACTTCCACACAGATCTAGAAAGGTGCAGAGTTGGCCATAAATCATATCTCGTAACTCCAACCCTATCGTGAGCATCTCTCAGGATATGTTAAATGACAATAAATACGTATGACTATGCAATCAATTTGAGCCAATGAGCTAGGACTCAGCTACAGATTTTTCAGATTCCTAAATTTAGCTTCTTTCATGCACTCTAGGTATCTATACTCCTGTCAGAGTCAGTTCAACTCTAAGGAGAGATTCAGCTGCCTTAACACAGGCAGATAGTGTCACCTTAATAACTTTACTGTTTCCCTGCTGATATCCAGCTGCCATACAAGAAGAGCATTGGTCTCTCACAGATTCTGTGTCCTATCTGCAGGCCCTGTGCACACATCTTGAATATCCTATGCTGCTTGATATGGCATTAAACACTCATTTTCAAGCAACTGAAATCCATCTATAGCCAATCAAGTCAACAGCCCAGATAACTGAGGAGCTGACCAAATATGTGTCAGTTCTAGGATTGCATCCCTCCCTCCCTCTTAAGTTCTCTTGACTGTATTGACTAGAGCTTCATAGACTTCAACAGTGGCTGTTATCTCCAGTTAGATGTCTTGAGTTTGCAACTGAATTCCACCTCAAGCAGTCAGTCTTCAAATCAGGATCTTTGTTTACCTTCCAGAATGAAGATAAATTCTTCCTGTTTGTTTGGCAGAAGAAAGAAAGATTTACAAAGTGTTTCCATCTTTCCTAGGTGTTTACTTCGTACAAATCTAATCATGATCACAATACTTAGCATCATTATAATTGGAGGATTGACATGCACATATACATACACTCATCCGCATGACTAAAACCAAACTACAAAACCATCTGGTGATACTGGACCAGGAAGATGTGTACTTAGGGAGCAGACAAAAAATGAAAATGGACAATCAGTCCTTCAGTTCATAAAAAGGAGGATATTTTCATCTTCATAATGGTAAAGTATGAACCAGCCTTTATGGTGATTAATTAAGATTCAGCTCATGGTCAAGAAAAGAACCACAGAATATTTTTTATTTCAGGAAGTGATGAATATGGAAATGTCCTGTTAAACAGCCAGTTGGACTAATGTTTTAAAGAATTTAAATCCTATAGTTGTATAGAAAGGGAGGATAAGAAAAACATGTGTATGTGCAAATCTCTATGTTTCTTTAGTTTCAAGTTGCAGCACAAACCAGATCTCTGCTATAGCAAGAAAATGACATTCAAAATAACCATTACTAGAAGAAAGTTATTATTTTGTTTCAGTAAACCTCTCCACAGTATGAATTGCTAAAGTACATGAGTCTTATAACAGGTTGTCCAAAGCTTTCTATAACAACAGCAGGAGCCATGCAAGCAAGCACGAACACTAAGCTCTGTGCCAATACATATTAACTTGTCCCACGTAACTTCTACTCCTCTAGTGCTTGGCTCATGTCCATCCAATTTAAATGTCAAATACAGATGAGAAAATTGTAAACCTTCTGTATGTACACACTGCATCATTCCTTTTTTCCTTTCACTGAATTTTTGCCCAGGGAAGGATACATTAGAGTTATATGCTTCATACAATCTACTTGATACAAACTTTTTAAAGGTTTTAGTTTAATCTTGTGCACCTGGTATTGCTGTAGGTTCAACCAGTTTTATATTTCTTCCCTACCAGCTCTCCTATGACTTTACAAGAACAAAGCTAATAAATTCCACAGCACCAAACACAGAAGCAATTGGAAGCTGTTTTCTAATCCAGACCTACACAGCCTTCTGTCTTTCCCCATATCCCACGTCCCTGATGACTGGATTCTCTCTCTGCATGGATATAAAACAGTTGATCATTTGTATTTGAATCCCTTTCTTTAATATTATTAGACTACATAGGCAAATATTTTAAAGATGTCAGATGGCTTGTTAACACAGTATATATAGTATGGTGTAGTTCTCAGCAAGCAGATTTTGAAGAATAAATTTTGAAAGACTTTAACATGAGCACTTACAAAGTTAAAGAGAAAAATAAAATGTTACTTTCTATTTTAAAAAAAGTCAATCTGTCTCATGAAAAAAATTCATTTGAGGGAGAACTAGCCAGTGCATTACCATGTCTTAGCATCCTTACTGGATTACAGCTTTATTACTCACCTACCCCTTTGCCCACACATAGCAGTAACAGGACATGCAAACTTTGCTGCATGTAGCTTTCCTTCCTTCCTTGTTTCATGACACTTAGTTGATCCTGAAAAATGGAAATACACCTTCAGTCCTCAAAGTAGGACCATACGTATCCTCACAAAGGCTAAATTTATTGAAGGACCCTAGCCCCATTATGACTCAGCAGGCAAAAACTGGAACCTCCAAGAGTCGACATGGAGTCAGGTTGACTCTCTTCTGCTCTTTAGAGAAGCTTTTCCCTGATACCTGGAAAGCCTGTAATCTTTGAACCAAAGCTAGACTTGTTACTCTATATAACTGAGGGTAACACTTGTCTTATTGCCATGCTATTGTTTCTGTGCAGTGAGGCTGGGATACAGGTTCCTTCAGGCATTTTCTTTGCTCATGTTGTCTCTGCACAATGGTAACACAGCACAGCCTTTATCTCCACATATATTTTCCCTCTTTTCAAGTAGTGGGAACTAATGGTAGAGGATATAATACACAGTACAGCATGGTTTGCTAGTTATTTACCTCTGGAGAAGTCGATGCAGATAGTTGGGATGATTAAACCAACAATCTTGTTTTAGGTCTTTATAACAAAAGAAAAGTAATTATTCTTCTAATCCTAGGAAACAAAAGAAACTAAAGCTTTGTTGCTGATACTGTTAAGGGTGTCTGGAGGCCTAAACATCCAAACATTTTTGCTGCCATTGTAGCTTCATTTCCTGACAACATATCCGTAAGACTGAAAAAGGAAAAAAAAAATATATACCAGAGTGGGAGACAGAGACATAAAAATAAGATTGGAAAAGACACCCTCTTGCAGACTGTTAGGGTGAGATTTGTCTCCCCTAACTAAGCATTTACATTAATAGTGTCAATAGCTGAGCTAGTCACCCTGGGCTCCTTCTGCAGTCAATGAGGAGAAATAGGCATTTTTGTAATTCTTATCTAACCTGTTTCAGGTATTTGCTTCAAACTGAACTGAACTTTAGAAATGCCTAATTCTCTCCACTGACTACAAAGGGAGCTAATCTTTACTAGATCACGTGGGAATGTCTCTTTTTATTCCACCAGATGAATCTCATTTTTTCTCTCTCATTTTTTAATTCACTTCCTTTTTTGCCTTTCTTCTTGGCCAAGAAGGCCAATGGCATCCTGGGGTGTATTAAGGGGTGTGGTTATTAGGTTGAGAGAGGTTCTCCTCCCACTCTATTCTGCCCTTGTGAGACTGCATGTGGAATATTGTGCCCAGTTCTGGGCCCCTCAGTTCCAGAAGGACAGGGAACTGCTGGAGAGAGTCCAGCACAGGGCAACGAAGATTATTTAGGGAATTGAGCATCTCCCTTATGAGGAAAGGCTGAGGGACCTAGGTTTCTTTAGCTTGGAGGAGAATGAGGGGTGACCTCATTAATGTTTATAAATATGTAAAGGCTGAGTGTCACAAGGATGGAGCCAGGCTCTTCTCGGTGACAACCAATGATAGAACAGGGACAATGGGTACAAACTGGACCACAGGAGGTTCCACTTAAAAATGAGAAGAAACCTCTTCACTGTGAGGGTGACAGACACTGGAACAGGCTGCCCAGGGAGGTTGTGGAGTTTCCTTCTCTGGAGACACTCAAAACCTGCCTGGATGCATTCTTGTGTATCCTCATCTGGATGTTCCTGCTCTGACAGGGGGATTGGACTGGATGATCTTTTGAGGTCCCTTCCAATCCCTGACATTCTGTGATTCTGTGATTCTGTAATAAGTCATTTTTACTCTTTCTTTTTAGGACAGCTTGTCCTCTCTATACATGATCATATAAAGAAAACAGTTTTCTAGACACTTACGCTTGAGAAATCTCAGGGGAACTCAGCAGCACAGTCAATTGACAGCGATCAGCTAAGTGCTGGGTAAGAAACTCACAGGAAAACACATCAGATTTGGAACAGTTGGATACTTATTATGTTACACATGGGAGGATAGTCATGCTGAGGGAGAGATTACAGTTTATTGGAGAGCATGAATATGCAGACCGAGGATTGACAGATTCCTTCTAACATCCTTCATTTGAGCTGCTCAGTGAGTTCAACAATGTAGTGAACTTTTCTAAAAAAAAATGCCTATAAAAAAGCAGCACATGCAGGATTTAGCTCGGAAAACACAACAATGTTCCTTAAAATTTTTGCTGCCTTTCCACTGGTGGGTGATTTTTGTTAGTATGGAGGTATTTCTAATACTTTGTCAGTGACTACTATTATTAAAGAACTTTGCTTCCATAGTGCGTGAGAAGATGTCAGGATTGCAGAAATAAAGCAAAAGTGAAATTATTTCATTCCAATACCACATTTGCTGTTGCTATTGCAATTCTACTAAAACCCAAAGTAGATAGTTTAAAACTAACTTTGATACATCTGCAGTAGCTGCAGCCATATCTCTGAATATAGTTACCAAATAAGTATGAAATTCCTATGAAATTGCAGTAAAATAAAAAGACTAAGGAACATATAAAAATAAATAATAGATATTTAAGGTCGCCTAGAGAGGCTGTAGAATCTTCATTCTTGGACATATTCAAAACTGGACTGGACACAACCTTTAAAAATCTGCTCTAGTTTACTCTGCTTTGAGCAATTTCCTGAGGTCCCTTCCAATCTTGACAAATCTGTGGTTCTGTGAGTCCAAGCATGAAGTCACATTTAATTTTTGTTTCACTGAGATTGCAGAGATGCTTAAGGTAAGTGCACCTGATACATATGTACGGATTGAGTTTTCAGAATAACATCCCAGAGATGCAAGGACACATCCCATGTTACACATAGAAACTAGCACTTTAATGTCCCTGGTTTACAGTCTTGAAAGTCTACAGGCATATCTAATTAATAGGAACAGTATTCAGATTTCTGAATGGAAACACACAGAGATGTTTAGAAATATTTCCTTTCCCATTCAGGGTGGAATTAATTTTTTCAATACTTTTATTACTTAAAATAGATGTCAGGAATAAATTAATTACGAAAGCTTCCTTCTTCATCAGTCCAAAGATACAGGCAGTTCCAAAAGATCTATCTGAAAACAAGTTTTGAGAATACATAGGATGAATGTTCCAGTGGAGGTCTCCATTTGTTTTTATGAGCTATTAAATGAGCCTACCCTGCTGATGGAGACTGCATTCATAAATTTTAATGTTGAAGCTTGATGAGATCAGTCTGAGCCTCAATATAGATTAAAAATAGGTTATCCTGGATTCTAACAGCATTTAGAATTGATTAAAGACTTGCTTGCCTTTTTTTTTTTTTTTTAGGTATTTTGTCTTCAGAAGCTGTGCTAGTTAAAACTTTATATGAATGGTGGCTTGAAAAAAATGCATACTATTATGAACACTTTTCTGGATTCCATTTAGTGATTTCTTACTCATCTAAAAAAATCTTCAGGGCAAACTGTTACTGGGTAATTCTGTGATCCAAGCATAAATTATACACTATGAACAACAGACCATCCATAAAATATCTGTACTTCTATCTTATTGAATTTTTTGTTCACAATATTCACAATGTTTTTTTTTTTTTAAAAAAAAAAAAAAAAAAAAAAACACACCCCTGCCAAAACAGTAAAGTTGATAATATGACATATGAGAATTCCATATTATTTCAGTATCCACTAGCTACTGTGCTGAAGGATCAGTTAATTAACTGTTTATTATTCTAACTTCTATAGCTTATATTCGCAGAGACTGAAAAGACTTGCAGGGCTTCCCCAGAGCTTATCCTGGCAATAATTTCTTAGAAAGACAGTATAATCAGACATTAATTCCATTTTACTCTGATTAAAGCATGTTTTCTGTTGAGTTTTACATTTTAGTCTCATTACAAAAGCAGTTTTACAAGATGGGTTTATACAACTGAAATGTATGTACATGGAGATGTTTAAATGGGTGTTAAACATCTTCTATCAGATGGTAAAACCTTGCTTTCTTGTTTGTGTTTCACACCACTTGGATGCATGGAATAACAGCGGAGTAAACAGGGCTTTCTGCATTATAATTTTTCTTGATTATGGAAGGAAAAACAAATGTTAAGTATCTGGAAACAGACGATAGATTTACAGCTGAACCCCATGCTTTGCACATAAAGCTGTGGAAGTGGAATACTTAGTTTACCATGATGTCATAATTCATTTTCTAAAAGCTGACCAAGCATTTGATAGGGTTAACCTTGTTAGAGTTCTAGGCAGATGTTATGAAGTCCCCTGGGACACTCATGGTTGAAACATAAGGATGCTACAGAGGTTTCTTGGCTAATATCAGCTACTACCTGACAGTTCTTTCTTTAGATCCATGAATTACCAGAGCTTGGAGAAGTTTGTTCAGCTCAGTCAAGATATTTCTTAGAAATCCTGGGGAATGTGTAATAAGTGCTCTGATTACTCTGAAAGTGTTTCAGTTTCCTGCTCTCAAAAATCACTGCCTTAAAGGACAGAGATGTCTTAGGAGTTGTAACATTATTCAGAATCAACTTTATCAAAAAACTTTTGAAATTTAGAAAAGATATGCTTATTTTGAAACTCTGATTTCAGTAACAGAGTAACAATTCATAAATCTCAAAGACTGAAATTCATTACTAGGATAATACTTAAAGTTTTGCTCTAGCATTCCTTAGCTGTTTTGTGGGGATAGCTAATAGCAGCTGACATATCCTGGAAAGTTCCTAAAATAGAAGCTGTTCTATTCTTGTTCCTGTTTATTACAGGAAGACTATAATATTCCTATAATATTCCTTCCTTTAAAAAAAAAAAAAAATTAACTTTTTTATTCTCCCATTTGGCAATGGTATCTGATACAGTATTGCTGAAATTTCTGTCTCATATTTCTCCTCTCTTTTTAAGATTTACTGGACTACTGCATTTCTAGATTTAGGCACAGGATGCCTTTCTGTATTCCTGACCTCTTTAAGGCACAGATAACATTACCTTATAGATGTTACTGAAATTTTAATAGTAAAAGACCCCTATAAAAGTGACATAATTCAGCTTACTAAGATTTTTTTCTTGAAGAAAGAGGATTACAGAAGAGCACAAAGATTGGTTTGAAGACTGAATTTTCCAAACTCAATGGTAGCTTTAAAGGAATCTATCAAACCTGAACTATAATACACCAAATAGATGCCTCTGAAGATATTTTTCATAGCATTTATTCAGTACTGTCCTTGGTGCAGCAGGACCAAGGTGATGATTTTTCCCAGTGTTTCCTGAAACATGTGAATATCCAGTCCCAACTAGGTATTTACTTGTCAGACCCATAAAGGAAATGGGGGTAAAAGATCACTGGCTGGGTGGTGATCAGGTTCTTGAAAATCCTGCTTTTGACTTCAAGGCATTGGCCCCAACCCAGTCCAGGTTGATGTTGTTGTAGGTAGGATAAAATCAGTCTTCTTACTTTTTTTCCTTCTCTCTTTTTTTTTTTTTTTCTTCTTCTTCTATTAGTCTCTCCACAGTGACATATTCTCAACAGAGGGAGTAGATATAGATTTCTGGCAATCTCAGTTCGAGGTGATTAGGTCACTTTTCAGAAAAATGAGTTGTAGTCTTCCAGACTGAGGAGGGAGCAGGATCCAAACTGCCTGCTTGCCAGAAAGCATAAACATGATTCTGAAATGACACAGTCACTGAAATATTTAAGCTGGGGAGGATGTCTGAGTAGGCAGAAATACGCTGGAGCTGAATTCCTTCCTCCCCACTTCAGGTACCAGTCAATAGACCACAGAAATTTATGCATTTCAGAGGGTGTTTCAAATCCATGTACATGCCAGTTTTTTTCGTATCTAGTTAAGAACTAATTCTTCTTCTACAGGCCTCTATCTGTCCTCATTAACTCGTATGGTGAACCTACCATGACCACATTTCTTTCTTAAATGTCTCAGTTAAATGTTTAAATTGAGACAAACTTTATCTGGTCCTAAGAGCCTCTACAGCCTTTTGTTAAAGATATACCCAGACAGATGCAGCTGCTGCACAGGACATTTTAAATTAGGCATCACTGTAAATTCTCTCATGAACTGTAGGCAGCAGTCATTAAACTTCATGTTTTTTGCCTTCTGTTGTTGATTGCGGAAACTTTTCTGCCAAAAAGTAATGTTAATTCTTGGTGTGATGTCTCGAGGTAACACTGTTCAAATTAACTGCAATTCACATTGAGTATTTTTAGGAGCAGAATTTCCCCATTGTCTGTAAAATAATTTGTATCCTAGTTGGTACTGTACATGTCTCAAATTTACGTTTTGAGTAATTGTGTTCTGTAATTAGTGTGGAAAGATGATGGTCTCCATCATGTCCAATTTCCCTAAAATGTTCAATTGCCTTTACCCACAGGTTACTATGTTTCATTTTTTAAGACTAGTTTCATTTAATTGAAATGACTTGTCAGGTTTGGATGGATGTGAATTTTCAGTGGCAAACACATATATATGCACAGACCCTAATGAACCTGTGGTATAACTGTACAGAAGTGTTTGTTAGTTTCTGCAAATGAATAACAAAAGTACAGAAGCTTAATCAAGAATGTGGTACTGTTGGATGGTGTTATTGCTTTCTGGGAAGAATTATTGCATCTTTAATCACAGACGAGATTCTCAGAAAATCATTTGCCTCAAGCAAATAAGAAATTGGAAGAAGAAATGAGCATACAGAAGACTCCCAGGAATCTTATTTTTTTTCAATGTGACCAAAAAGAAATGTTTGCCTGCAATTAATGTAGCTGAAGTAAACATATTGTGACATCAAATATCATTTTAATGCACTAGGAGACTTATTCAAGTGAAGCAACTGCATCTACTTCTGCTGTACTTAGTTTTAAAGAAAACCCACAAAATCCCAAGAGTTTCTTTGCCAGAATTCACTATCTCACAAACACTACTTCAGGAGTTCAACTTAGCCATTGTAACTGTAAACAGTTATTTTCCTTGGTTTTTAATAATGTTTTATTCTAACATATATCAATGGCAGGCCAATTAAATTGACAAGTCCCTTTCTGTATTGTTTTTTTCTACGCATTGCTGAAGCTAAACAGAGAAATCAGGACTGTGACTATAGTGCATAAAAGTAACACTGATGGTTTAAACATATATTCACTACTGAACTGGAAAAAATTAACGTTTAAAAATGGACATATTGCTAAATGAGTAATAATTTGATCTACCTGAGTGTTGATTAGAGCATACATATGTCAAAACGGGAAGAATTTTTATAGACCCAGACTGGCCTTTGTTTCTTATTCATGTGATCATTGTATTAATTTTTGAATAACAACAGTTTGTTTCCACAAAGATGTATCTAAATAATCTATTAAAATTGACGTAAAATTTGCAATGGTGTAGGGGTCCAACATAGATGCAAATTATTAGTAAGTGGATAATTTATGACAAACAATTCAGTAACAGATCTTCCCCTTCTCCTCTAATGGTGTGAGATCTGACACCCCTAGAAATAAAGGGATTCTGCAGGCTTTGACTTTTGAGCTTTGATAGCACAATAGATTCTTGAGCCCATCTTAAATGCCATATTATGTTGTTTGAGCATGACTCACTAACCCAAATCTTAGTTTCCCTGTACTTTCACAGATACATGAAACTGTTCAGAAAAACCTGCAACACAGCTTTCAGAGCTTGCAGAGCTTATCCACAGCCACTCAGCTGTGCAGGACTGATGCTTACCTATCCTCTTTCAGGAAGATGTGAGCTTTTGCCACACAGCACCCATTCTGGAGGCATTCTGAGAAGGACATATTGAAAGGTAAGTAAACAGCATGGTGATCAAGAAGGTGTCAAGGCTTCAAGTGCATCAACAGGGTCAGCAACCTCTTCCCTCCTAGGGGTTTAGCTGCATGTGTTTGTCAGCTCTGATACGGTGAAGACATGTAACCTTGGATCGACCTTTCATAAACAGAACAAAGTGCATGAGAAAACAGTGAGAAGACCCACATATTTCTTCCTTACCCCAGGAGCTGCCCTTCAGCCGTGTGCTTGGTCTTGGTCTTTGCCTGGTCTTCATTATTGACATTCCCATGCCTCCCTTGCTGATCCTGACCTTGCTTTCCTGAATTGACTTCCTAGCTTGACCTCTGGTCTGTCTCATCACAGCAGACTTCCCTGATGATGACTGGACTATTTGGCTGACTCTGGTTACCATCCTCAGATCTACTCTTCTTGTTACATAGTTGTGAGACTGTACACCTGGTTGGTGAGATCATGGCTCCATCCCATCACTCCAGCTCCTGGTTCTCCTCTTGCACAGCAATCACTCCTACAGCTTCCTAACAGAAGGCTGTAGCAAGGGGAGATCAAAAACAAAGGCCACCTTATTTCTGGATGGTGTATAATCTGTTAATATTAACAGCTGTATACCTTAGGTGGTATTCTGACATATATTTATGTACATTTTAAATTCAGAAGGAGAAGGATGCTGAGGGAAATATTTCAGCTTTTCTTTAAAAATGATTGTGACTGCTGGTTGTAGACAGCAAGGAAGCTGAAAACAGACAGCACTTCCCTGTGCTCCAAAAACACACAACATCCCTGCAGATGCCTGGAATGAGAAGTGCAGGAAAGCTTTCAGAGAGACCATTCAACTGAAAAATAATGATTTGCAGAGGATTCTGATAAAGTTAAGTCTTGGGACCTAGTTGGTGGTATTTGAGGAGGAGAATCAGTTTTGCCAAGCAAAACACGCATAACTTCACACTCATTTTGAAAGCCATAAGGAATAATAGGGTGTCATTGTACTAGTGGTGTGGTTTGATTGATTTGTTGGAAAGAAAGTGGGGTTGTTTTATTTACTCTGAAATGGAGAGAGGGGAATGTCACATTGTCTTGATTAACCGTATGTTTCCACCCTTTCCTACATTTAAATACATATATATTGACATATTTTATTTTCTGCTGTGTACCCCTCTCCTAACCCTGGTTCCATGCTTCAGTTACTTCATTTAAATGCAGGATTAGCAGTATCAGTGGTTTTATTTTTATTTTGCATACACTTCATGACCATTTGTTTGAATGCGTTTCTTATGCATCCACGATGCAAACACATCAATGCCAACCCAGAGGGGACTGGGTAAAGATGCACAGAAAAGTAAGGTTGAGTTTTACTCAATCTGGACTGTTCTCTGTGAGATATTGTGATTTGTACCCATTGCTGTTCATTTTGGTGTCTCTACATGAAGTGAGATCGGAGCAGAGATAGATTATACTTCTAATCCAACTCTTTCTAAGATTCATGGAGGAATCTCAATTACTTCCACATCAACTTAATTCACATCTGTATGGGAGTAGGAAACTTGTTCCTTGGGAGTGAAGAAAGGGTAATCTTTTGGAGGAACCCACTGTGGGATGTGAAGGCTGCTGCAAATATTCAATCAGTTTGAGGAATCTCTTCAATACCGTCTCCTCCTGACACTGAGACTGAGTGAATTTCCTCTCCATATATCTGATACAAATGCTTCTCAGATTGATGAAACTTGTTTGGACACAAAGAAAGAGATAAGCATACTTTCAAAATTCCTAGTTGTTAGCAGGAAATAACAGTTACAGTACAATCTGCACATTAATGACAAATTAGAATACTGATGGAATCAAGATCTATAACGAAAACTATGTAGCTGTGGTAAAATTGTTTTATAACTAGAATTAGGAATACTTTTTGTTTTGTTTTGTTTTGTTTTTTTTGTTATTAAACCCAAAACCCCTTAACCCTATTTTGATCTGTCAGAAAATTTTAGATTTTCAGATTAGACTGAACATAACAACTGTGCCAGTCTCCCAGAAACTTAGGTATTTAGCAACTTCCCATCTGTGTCTGGGTTTTTCATAGAAAGGAAATCCAGAGAAATGGCCCTGTCAGGAATTCCAGTATGCAAAAGAGAAACCTAGTATTCATAGCTGGGGAGTGAGAACCCGGGACATTGCCAGTGAGGCCTCTTGTCACTTCTTCGTGTTAACACTGAATCATTGTAGGAACTCTGGGATGCCAGGGTACATGAGTCCTGGTATTTCTTGAAACTTTGAGAGAGGCTGGATTCTGTGTCACATCTCCAGGGGAGACATCTCAGGTATAACCAGGTTCCAAGAAACTTGGACTGATAGTAAAAACTTCACATTTTCAGCTTTGCTGTCTTAGCCTGAAATGTTGGTTTAGAGATCCTGGTTTCCCAGTCCCAGCACAGTCTACCTGCTGTACTTTCTCAAGAACTCTGGTCAAGTATGTTACGGCAGCTTAATTGTGAAGTTAAGTCAAGACTGTTTTGATAATAGGAGTTTGTTCACTCATACATATGCAGTGCTTTGGGGAATTAAAATGGATGTGCTCTAAATATGATTATTGACAGAAATAGGGCTTGTGAAATCAAAGGCATGCATCAGAATAGGAAGCTGCTTTCTTCATGCTATGCTCTATATAGGTTTTTTGGTTTGGTTTGTTTTTTTTTTTTTTACAGCCAGGCACTTATTTAAGAAAATAACATGCTCCATTTAGTGAAAGCAATAGAGCTGCTTTAGTGTGACACAGAAGTAATAGGTATAGTACAAGGATGGAGACCCCACAAACTAAATATGGCCCTGGACAAGAACAGATTTGGTCATCAATGATGTTATGTGCATTTACAGCAGGACTGAGTTTACAACAGTGCTTTGTCTTTTCATCATCGTTCATTAAGTTACTTAATCTCCTACTTGCCTCCAGAGAAGGAACTGCATCAATATACACTATGCTTTTATATATTTTAATCTGACTCTGCTCATACTTAGACTCCTTCAGTGTGTTATGATTATTTAAGCATTATTATGATCTGTAATATAAACATAAACCTGTATATTTTTAGTTAATACACACCAGAAAAATCCTATCCAGTGTAATGTGGGAAATATAGAACTGCTCACTACATATGAGTAATTATTCATGAGAAATTTTATATTGGAAGCCACGTCTATCTTGAAAAAAATTAACACACATTTTTGTTCATTCATAGATAGGCACCCTTGGTGACCTTTGATATTCTCTGAAGCTGACTCGATTCAGCAATTTGTTGTCATCTTATAATTAAATCCTCATTTAAAAGTTTTTTGTGTATATTGGTAGGTTTTCAAGTGACATTCATAGAAAGTGATTAGATTGTGCAACACTTAGATTAGCATTTTGTGTTTACAAATATATCCTATTTCTCTGCAAATTTATTTCTCTAATGCATTCCCTCCTGCCACGCACACATACAGGGAATTGTTTTGCAAAAGTAACATGACACTGTCTGTCTGTCACAGATAATCTGTTCTTTGGCTGGTCAGCTATATTAGCCTGTGCTTTATGCTCTGCCAAACCTTGAAGGTGAGGATATCATAGTATTTTGATTATAGCTAAGCCACTCTGAAAGCATTCTCATTAATGAGCAAAATAAACAGAATGGTAGAATAACATAGGACATGAAAGTGTAGAGTGTTTTCCAGTCTGGTAGAGCAACTTCATAGAACAGCCAGACAAGATAGTTTTCTGACAAGTAGAATGAGATATTTAAGCTCTTGCAGGATTGCAGGATTATTCTTTTTCACAGCAATGATGAAAGATACTCAGACATTTAAGTGTCTTTCTAGACCACAGCCTCAATAAATTACAAATTTAGGTAAGTAATTTGTCCTATGGCTCCTTCTGAAACACACCAAGTGTCATGTGTACATACATCTCCTCAGTAACTGTGCAATGGATTTTCTACTAGATACCTTGTTTGCCCAAAAATAAGACAGGGTCTTATATTAATTTTTGCTCCAAAACTTACTACTTTTTTTACAGCTATAGCTGCCTGGACACTGTTTAAATTGACTTTTAAAGGAACTGTAACCAGGATTTATTTTTGGAGTAGGGTTGATATTTCGAGCATCCCCAAAAATCCTGAAAAATCATGCTAGGGCATATTTTTGGAGTAGGTGTCATTTTCAGGGAAACAGGGTAGTTTTCAATGAAAAGGACTGATTCCTAGCCAGGTACATGGTTCTGCTGAATTTCTTTAAGCTGAAGATTTGACCCTAAATTCTCTGTGTCTTTATTTATTTGTTTTGTCTGAGTGTTTAAGTTTACAACAATAGTTCAGGATGGATATTCCAAAGACAGGTTTATGTCAATAATTGATCCAAGTCAGCTGCTTAAATAACCCTCTAAGGCAAGGTTAGAGGTTAAGGTTAGAGCCTTAAACTCCTGAGATCCACATGTACCGGTATCATTCTCATTTCTACATCCTCAGTTTCAAAGCTGAGTGGGAGTGTTGCACCCACCATACAGAAAAGTGATGTCCAATCTTTTGCCTGGATTCCTGTAACTGAATCACAGAATACATCCAGAAGATACTTCTAAGTACTTCTAACATTAAAGGTCAGATATAGCTCCAAATTCAGAGATATATGTGCTCATTTCAGCTGTCCACACATAAGTAACCTGTGACACTTGACATGCCCTGAGTTGCCTGTGATATTTGCTGAGGGATGTCAATTATGGGAGACCTGTGCCCTCCTAGGGCAGTGGGAGGCCAGGCCAGGTACCCTAAGGCATCTCAAATGGCATGACTTATCTATTGCGAGCAACCTCTCACCATCACTGCTAGAAGCTGGGAGACTGGTTCTTTGAATAAAGATCTCCACTCCTCTAAAAGAAGTCTAGACACCATGGGCATGATTCTTTTGCCTCAATCTTTGTATCTCCTTCCACTTGAGAT